>NW_021938838.1:8868489-9069573 GCF_001715985.3 Manacus vitellinus
CCCCGTGCTGCTGATTGATGTCGGGGCCAACAGGACCCCGCTTTCTGGCGATGATGGTGATGGTGATTGCGATGATTACTCTCATCATTAGCGGGAATTTGAATTTTGCAATGGTCAGGGCTGGGCAGGGGTGTGACCCCTGCGCCCGGGAACTTAAGGAAAGAAAAGACAGGATTTGGAAAATGATTAATTTATGCACTAGAGGGGTCAAGTTACAAAGGTTTCCACACGGCCCCGTTTTTATTGCAAGTACATGCCGAGATCGGCAAAAAGATGGGAAAGGCGTTTTTGTTATTAAAGGAAAATCCTTTATTGGAGGGATGGTTTAGAAATTTACAGTCAATGGAATTTAATTTTATCCTTTGCCTTTTGCTTTATCCACATTTTAATAAAAGAGCCACGAAGAATAAGAGTGGCCGGGTGATTGCTGAACAAAGCAGATCTCGGGTGTGAATAGGATTTAAAACCGGTGCCTGCGCTCCCTGTGCCTCGCGGGGCCACGGCAGCACCCCCGGCTGTGCACCAGGGCTGGGGACGCTGCCCGTGACATGGCACACGTGGTAATGCAAGGTCAAGATTTCATATTTAGTAGGACAAACTTAGTAGTACGTTTTTCTTCCCCTCCGTTTGCCTGCCTGGTGATTTGCGTACACCTGATCAAGTCTTAGGTTTATACTTGGTTATTCCAGGGAGAGGGAGCGATTTCCAGGGGAGTGGAGCACTGCTGGGGATGTCTGCCAGCACCCTGAGGTGGGAATGACCACATGTGGGTCTGCACAACATCACTGGCTTTAATTCACTGGGAAAAAAAATAAATGCAAAGCAAGTCCATTAGTTTTTCTTAGGTATTACCAGGGACTTTAAAAGGATTTACTAATAGGATAACTGTATTCACTAGATTGATAAATAAATAGAAAATCCCTAATTCTCGTGAGGGGTGGGGCTGGAGGAAGCAGATGAAAGTGACTCGTGGGTGAGTGAATCAAACCCCCGCACTGGAATTGCCTGATTGATCCTACTGTGGTGCACTCAGAGGCAGAGGAGGGAACAGGTGAGACCCCGGTTACAGCAGGATAAACCACCCGCCCGTGTGCCCTGCTCTGCCAGACTGTGCCCGGTGTCCCACCTCCCCGTGGCTGTGCCACCCAATGCCATGCTGGCCTTCAGCTCTCAGACAGCCCAGCTTGGCAGTGTTGGGTTTTCTCCCATTATCCAGTGGGCCGGTCCCGGGTGCCCGTGTGTGTCTGGCTGCACGCTGGGGGCACCCAGCACTACCACCTCGTGCCAGGGCCCCGCACCCAGGGGAGTGTGGCTGTGAGGGGCAGCCCGGGAGCCCTCAGCACAGGCCCAGGCGGGGCTGTCTGGGGCGTTGGTGCCCCGGCCCTGCACACCTGTCCCCGTGTGCACACACGGCCTCCCGCCTGCTCCGCCGTGCCAATAAAGAAGAAAGGCAGGGATGAGGATTGTTGCTATTGATCTGCCCAAGGGGATCATTAGGCATCAGTATCAATCTACAAATCAGTGGGCCTGTGTTACTTGCTTGGGCAGTCATTGCCAATTTGTTCCTATTAGATGGCCGTGCCCGGAGGTGTTTGATGAGCAGATTGGGTCTTTATCTCGGCGCTGGAGAGCAGCGGGTGTGGGAGACGCCAGAGCTTTGCAGGATTTCTGCTGTTTGTTTGTTTTCTTCTGCTGAAATCCGTCTGCCTTTTCACTGCTCTGTACAGAATTTTGTAGGGGCTGAATGTGTTTCTGCTTTATGGATGGTTTTTCATATCATCAGATTAAACATATTGAAAGTTAAGGAGAAACTATTTTAAAATAATCCCCTCTCTTTTATTCAGTCTGTTTACCAGCAGCACTCCCTATAAAATACATATTCATGCCAGATTCTTTTGTTATCCTTTCCAGGTCAGACCCAACATTAGGAACGCAAACAATTTTGCTTTTGCTATCCCAGTGCCCGTTCCTCAGGATTTACTGAAATGCTCTTAGTGAAGTGATTGTTGTCAAAATAGTTTCCTCTGCAATTTAATTAATTAAGCCAAAAAATTAAAGCTTGCAGATAATATTTTATTTGAAAGTGTTTTTACGTTTATGTTGTGGAACAGCAACCCTGGGGGTCAGCAGCCCCTCGGACCCAGCCCTGCTCTGCCTTTCAGAGCTGCCTCCCTCATCTGCATATTTGCAAATAAGAAAAATGTTTAATACTATGCAAAATGAACAACAAACCTAGACCGTAACAGGAGAATGGAAATTAATGGCAAAAAAAAGGATCAAACCAGTTCACACGAATGCTCTGATCCGACATCAATGCCGTGTTATTTAATGCAAACCTCGATTCCGGCTGTTCCATCTCACTCCTGACACGAACATCGCGCAGTTTAAACATCTGTCCAGCCGTTAAAGACCCTATTGATGCTGCGTTATTGGATTTCTAATTTCCAGGTTTTGTCAGGGGGTTTAACAGACTATATGAGTGTTTATAATTTCTAATGAGTTTAATCTCTAATTTGCTTCTATTACCTGGGACTGTCAAATCCCTTTCCCAGCACTTGCTCTGTAAAATTTCAAAATACAGAAATGCAGGTTTCTAAAGAACCCAAAATATTTGTCATATCTTTTATATACAAATATGTGTGCAGTAAACAGAACTATACATTCTTATTCTCTTTGAAGATCAAGCCTGATTTTAATCCTGCCTATCTGCTGCAATCACAATATATTACCTAAACCCAAGTTTCTTTGAGGACTTTTTGGATAGATGTCATTATTTCAATGGAGATAAAATAGGGTGTGTTTTAGGATACTGCATTATTGCTGCCTGATTAGTATTTGATCAAATCCTATCTGTTTTTTTGTCCCTGAGACAATCCAGCTCCTCCACATCCGGAGGCGAATTCGCCTCATTCTGTCTGACAAGTGTTTTGTTGGGGAGCAGCGGCTCAGATCCGTGTAAACACGCGGCCAGGGCGGGGAGCGCCGACTTTTAATTTATCATAAACTCCATAGAACTCATTAGCTTTCATCTTTACATCGCACGGGGAGAAATGAGTGCGGAGCGCACTTGGGGAGCCTTTTTTTCCGTGGAGTTTGCTGTACAAATATTTATGGACCTTTCCCTTTGTAGTAGAGATTCCAGTGGCAACAGCTATCACACGATGAACAGCAGCCTGCGACTCAGGGAAGAGGTTGCCAAAAGCTGTTGTTTATTTAGCCGCCTGGCATTTTGTCTTGAAATTTATTTTGCTACTATTTGTTAAAATACGCTGCTCTCCTGGGAGGAGAAATCGGGATTTTTTGCCTACACTCCAGGAAAAAAAAAAAAAAAAGGGAAAAAAGCCTCCCAGAAAATGAAATCTAAGTGTGTTTGTGTGTATGAACATAACTTTATAATCAGCATATTCTGAGGATTTTCAGAGCAGCAGGCTGCTCGCTGCCCATTCACAAAACACACATATGGAGATTTTATGGTGGGTTTTGTTTTAAAGATAATGATTTGTCTCCGTGTTGCAGTTGTTTATGTTTCTGTCTATATCTCTTTCCTCTCCCCTGTTTTATTTAGTAAGGTTTCAGCTGTGAAATTTCTCCATGAAACAATTGATACATTCTCCGCACGCTGCGGCGAGGGGAAAAAAGCCCCTTAGATTAATGGTCAGTGTCTCATCCACACAAATTTGTGTTACGATACTACCGAGAAGCTGCGAATTACTGACAAGATCTAGAATAATTCCTAATGCTGTCGAAGGCTTCATTTTCTCCTCCGCATGATGGATGAGGCATAAGAAGTGCTTTCTGAGATCGTTAATGTGCATCATTCTGTTAAGTGTTATTAAAGTCCGTCTGTCTTCGGCAGCAGAAACAATGGCTTAGGCCTTATTTTGCCTCTCTCTTTGCTAAACTCCAACTGGCTTTTACTAATGTGGCCTATTTTGGGGCTCTTTTCATGGCTGGTTTGTACCACGGCGTTCGGTGGGTTTCGGGTTGTATTTTCCCTTTGAGTTAAATTTTGGCTTGTGGCATGGGGAAGGCACAGCTCATTCCCAGTGATTCCATCTGTAATCTGTAGATAATATTCAGACTATGGAGGATCTGTCCCAAAGCTTCTGTTTAAGCTTGGAAAATAGGATTGAACTTTCCCTTGGAAGGCTGCTCCCGAGGAAAGGAGCCGGCGTGTCCGTACAGCCCTGCCCGCTACAAGTGACTGCTCCTCCGGGCTGGGAAACAACCTCGGGAGCGTGTGCCGCTCATTTCCCCTGCATTAATTGTCTAAAAATCTGGGAATTGCTGTCTGAGAACAGAGTGAGTGAGTCTCTTGATGGGAGGGAAGTTGGCACAGGGCACCCCAAACTCGTCCTACTGGGGCAGAAATCGCTGCCCGTCCCTGTCCCGTGGGCATCGATCGCCCCGTTCCCTGAGGGGGAGGAGGCCGGGCCCCCATTGCACATGGATCGTATTAAATCAAAAGTACTTTTAACCAAACAGAAGAATTCACTTTAAAGGTTTTTAACCTTTCTTAAGAGCCAATTTTTCCTTAAGCTCTGTGATAATAAAATACAATATAATTTATAGAGCGCTCTCCACGGGTATGCATTCCTCCTCTCTGCTTTTTTTTTTTGTACAGTCAGATAAAACATCCAACAACTGGGATGATAATCAAGAAAAAACAAAAAGCAACTGATCATAAAGCATTTAGAAATGTAACATTTTTTTTACAAGGGATTCAGACATCCTTGGGAAGCCTCACTTCTATACTTTTAATAGAATTAGAGAAGTGTGATGCACAGCTGGTAAAAGCTCAGTCATCCACAGCACAGCGAGTTTTTGAGTATTTAATTTTATATTTGAATAATTCTCCAGATCAGGCTATAATCATGGATGTCATATAAAAAGATTTTTTTCATAAATTACATTATTTCACAGATGTGCAAATACTTCTGTGAAAAAAATTACATTGATCAGTTTTTAATACCCCCCTGTCTCACCCTTCAGTCAAAAGAAAAAATAGCTTTTTTCCCATCTTTGTCTTCAGAAAGGTGCTAGATTGTAAACATCTGAAGGAAATGAAAGGGGGTTGGCCAGTCCACCCCAAATTCTTTCCAGATTTTCATTCCTTTCACCAGCAGCCTTATGTTCTTGGAGGAGAGGGAGGAACAGCAGAAGAAAGAGAGAAAAGATGTCTCTGTTTCTTATTAAAATTTAAAGTGCAAAGCAGGGCTGTATTCTGCTAATTTTCAATGTGCTAATTGGGAAGGGCTTAGGAGGCGAGGGGACACAGGGACATGGGGGACAGACCCCACCTGTGACATGTCCCTGGCACAGGAGAGGGCAGGCACTGGGCACAGCAAGAGGGCTTTTACTCACTGGACTTGTAATCCGAAATTAGAACATTGTGTTTATTTTTCTAATTAAACAGTGACTCATTTACCAAGAATAAACTTCCCGACAGGGTCTGTGCTCTGCCCGGCCGGGCTCAGACCGTCCCTTATTGTCCCAGTATCCTCTGGGGTGGGAGAGGGAGGTCCCTGGGGCTGCCTGGGCACAGATGCCAGGCACCAGAACCACCGGGTCCTTCCAGCTCCTGGGGATTTTGCTTTTTATCTGGTCAAAACATATAAAACACTTCATCGAGGCACAGGGAATTACGCAGCACGTTGTCACATGCAGAGTACCTGGTTATCTTGGATATTGTTGTGAGTGAAAAAGTTTGCCCTAATGTTAAATTCAGGGATGGCAGTTAAGATAAATGCCAATTTCCCAGCTCTCTCATCCCATCTTCTATAAAGTTACACTTCTGGGGGAAAGAAAGGCCAAAAAATAAGTTTATAAAAGTAAACTGAGGTGTCCCACCCTGCCTGCTTGGGCTTCAATTGGAGTTGCCAGCTTGTTTTTCAGGAAATTTAAGTACCAGATGCACTTGGAGAAAGCAAGCTAAACATCAGAGTTTATTTTCAATATGCAAGTGGTATAAAAATATGCAAACCCTGATGGCAGTGCTATGGAAACTGCTCCACAAAAATGTGGAACGAAAGCTGTTACTGTAAGCGTGGTTCATGTCCTGTAACAGCTGTGACAGCCCGGTGCAGCTCAGCACTTGTCCAATTAGACCAAAATATTCGAAGGGAAACTCAATTTAAATAAGCTTTGTAATAATCTTTCACATTTCCAAAGTAACCCAGGGACAAACCCTGTCCCTCCTGCCTGGGTCGCCCGGACCCGCCGTTGGCCTGGGCTCAGTGGACGCGTCTCTCCCCCCTCACACCGTCTCCAAAAGCATTTCTCAGGGCTTATGTTACAGTTATTTGCAGATTATTTTAGGTCTGTGTTCTTTTATATCCACTTAGCAACTTGCAGGGAATATTTCAGGAGCAGCCCATGCTTGATGTGCCCCTTTTTGGGGAGCAGGAGGACTGGGTGGGGTGGATTTAAAAACCATTATGTATTTATGACAGATGGTTTTCAGTTTAGGCAAGAAAGCCCAGATAGACAGTAGCACAGAGACAGGAATGTGGACACGTATCATTAGGCTCTTTCTGTTAATCAAATGCAAGAAATACAGTAAATTTATTTTTATACATGACCTGTACAACAAATACGGCCAATAGATATTAAATACAATAGATCTTAAAAAGAACAATTATATTTTCCCTTTAACTTTTCTGATTTGTTACAAGTTGTATCTATTTCCAAGGTTTTAAGGATACCAGCGATTAAAATCATCCTACTGCATAAATTTTAGTTATTTACCATACTTTGTAAGTATCGTGCAATGACCTTTTTCTGGCTTCATAAAATCAGTGACTTAATATAATTTAGCATCTGAGAGTGCGAGTTCCTCGATTCATTTATCATTTGATGCTGAAATTTGTTTAGTCTGGATCGAAGGCCTACTCAGCTTTTCCTACTGGCCATAGATGCTTTTTACGTTGGAAACAGGGAGACCTTCGTGTCTTGTCTTTTTCTTTCAAGCTTGACCAAAAATAGTCATTAGAGACTTCATAAGTCCCCAGACTTTATAAATAAAGACTCTGGACTGACTCTGATGGGAGTTCCATGCACAGAACGGCCCCTATCACTAATTTTTCAGAATGGCAAAAAGTGTTAATATAGAATACACCTTGAATTAGTGGTCGGTTTTGACTGTATCCCAGGCAACTTTTTATGAATGTAATTAAATATAGAGTTTTAATAGCTTCAGGGGGAATTAAGTTTGGAATAGTTTTATAAAGAATTTTTATAAATATATATAGACAGATTATAGATATAACTGAACAGCAGAAGGCAATACAGTAATTTATTTTAAGAATTCTTCTGTAGTCAGTGTGAGTGATTTCAAATGGGATCCCAGAATCTCCAAGCCAAAGCTCTCATCTTCTAAGGAATTTCAGTTACCTGGAATAAAATGTTGCCTTAGAAATTATTGACGTAATAGTCCCCTTGGGAACCCCAGAGCAGTCAAAGCGAAATCCAACAATAAATCCAGGGGCCACCTGGATAACTCCCATTAAAGGCTTTTTTTTCAGTGGAAAAAATTCTTTAAAAGCTTAATTCTCTCTAAATGTAAAGTTCAGCGATCGTGTTTCTGTAGAACTTTTGTTGTTGCGTATTTTACTTTATTTTGTTTAAACAACTTTTCCAAGACGAAGATGTGACAGTGACACCAGCACTGTCTTTTCCCCTGGGCTGTCCCTGCCTTCCCTCATGTCATGGTCCTGTTTGCAGTGACTGTGGACCCAAACAACTGCAGAACAGACAGAGAGCTGTGCCTTGATTTCTGATATTGGTGTCAATCAAACCTGCCCATGTGCCCCTGGCACAGGACCCCTCCTGCTGCCAACTGCAGCAGGTCGGTGGCTGCCACCACAGCCGGCCTCGCTCCTCACACAGGAGTCCTGCTGAGTGGAATTTTGAGCAGAAATGGGAAGTAGAATGTGCCTGAAAGAAATGCGAAGAGCCAGTGTGACAGTGTGACCGGCTGGGGACTCTGGCACCGGGGGCTGGTGGAAGGGCTGAACACTTGGAACCAACCGTTCCTTGGCTTGCTTAAGTCAGGGGTAATTTCACTGAACTCACCTGTTTGAAACAGGATAAAGACAGGAGCTGGACCCCAAAGTGGGGCATTTCTGGGGAGGTGTTTGACCACACCTGTGGATAAAGAGAAGGAACCAGAGAGATCCTGACCCGAGGTCCTCTCCGACTGGGTGCCAAGAGCCACCGGGCTCTTGTGAGCGCCGGGTTTGTGTGTTGGAAATGTTGCTGCAGAACTGCCGAGTTCTGAAAAAGCAACGGGCAGCTCCACGGGTTGGAGTTAGGGATTATTTACAGCTGCTTTTCTCCATTAAAAAGAAAAAAAGCCCTTCTGTGCCCACCGCAGTTCCTGATGTGCACAAGTAGCCCGGCAAAGCAGCTCAGCCTTGAAAGGCTGGTGTGGAAGTACCGGGAATTTCCTTGTCTGTGTGACAGACTGAACAGTTCCCAGAGCATTCCCTGCTCTGCAGCTCGTCCGTTGTGGGAGTGAGATGTGAAAGAGTTTCTTGTTTCTTTGGGGGACCCGCAGATCCCCCAGGCAGTGTTGCTGAAAATTGCCGGGGCTGGTTTGTGCAGATTTATTCTGAATGAGGGAATAAGTGTGACTCGATTGAAAAACAAACCTGTATTTGAAGGGGGGAGTGAGGTGAAATAAAGGTACCTGCAGGACATCCCGGGGCTGTGCACATGGACACACAAAATAACAGATTGCGGCTGCTCCGCGTTCTCCAGAATTCTGAGTCCTGGTTTGTGCTATTCCAAAAAGGCACCGTTTGGCTTTCAAATGAAGATATTCAGGGAGAAACAATAATCCCGTAAACCACTGGAAATTTTATCACAATTTAATTCATTATCAACATTTTTAAAGTGAAAAAGAGGACAAGAATGAAGTGTGTTATTCTTAATTGTCTTTATTATTAGTTAACATCAGCTGTCTGCTGATCCCCACTCCCGTGCCCAGTGCAAAGGACACTATAAACCACATTAAAAAAGAAGGCACTTTTGATTTTTATTGAAATACATATAAAATCTATTCAATATCTGTGTGTATTTACCAGTGGGCATTTTACAGATTTCCTGGTGTGGTGGCTGGAAGACAAACCTTTTCAACCTTTTGAAATTTAGCATTTCACTGAGTTTAACATATTCTAAGTTATACATAATGTAGCTTTTGAAGTAATTTTACATTTTTTCTATAGGCTTCAATTTTAAACATTCTCTACTTTTCATGTATAATGAATGTATGATTTATAATAATATTTCATATAGTCTAAACCAGTTATTTATACTGGTTTTTACCTTGAAATGAGGGTTGTTCTGTCTTTTTGTTTTGGTTTATTTACCTCATCATTCCCTTATCACCCAGAGCCTTTTTTTGCAATTGCATTTGTTTAAAATGGCATTTTTTACTTTTACTATAATTATGCTGTTTAGACAAGAGGGTTTTTTTTTTGTATTAACGAACTTGTTTTGCTGCTCTCCCTGGAGTAGTTCGGTGCAGGAATATGTGCAGTCAAACAGGGAAGATTCCCAAGTTGTTCCCGTGCTCAGGATGGGAGCAAGCCAGCATTGTCTGCATTCCTATAAGGAGCAGTGAAGTTTGGTGTCGTGGATCTGGGTTGAAACTGTTCCAGAAGCAATTTCTGTTTACAGGCCAGCACTTTTCTGGACATTTCCCTGTGTTTTTGAGGTGGGAAAGCAGGTTTGCTGTACTGGAGAGTACTAGAGAGTAATCACAGAGTATGGGCTGTGCTGGGTAGGACAGGGCCACATTCCCACCCTGGGATAATGCACAGAATACTGGCTGGGGTACTGGCAGCACAGCCAGTTTCTGTTCACCTTGCCACTGTCACCTGCCCTGCCCATGGAGGCTCTCCCAGCTGCCTGACCTGCCTTCACCTACCGGGCCAGGAACAAGGGACCTTCAGTGCTGCTGGCACAGATGGAGTGGCCCAGGGAACCCACCTGCATCCCAGGAAACCCACCTGCATCCCAGAGTGAACACCTCCATCCCATCCCATCCCATCCCATCCCATCCCATCCCATCCCATCCCATCCCATCCCATCCCATCCATCCCATCCCATCCTCATCCCACCTCCAGCCCCATGAGCCCACTTGGAGCTCCTCACGTGTCCTTTCCCCCCGCTCCCTCTCCTGCCCTCCTGCCCTGGCCTCGGGAAGGACCAGCCGGAGCAGGTGGGGAAGAAGTTGAGCACAGTGGCCGTGCTGTCCCTGGTCCCAAGGCTCGGGGCAGGTTCTGGTGACTCTCGGCTCCTCGTCCCCGGCCCCCCAGCCCGGCAGAACAGGGACAGGCACTGCCCGGGAGCTGGGAGAAGCCGAGACCCCAAAGGTGAAATAATGACAGGTGGCTTTCCCACGATGTTACCAGAATCAGGATCATTTCGGCTGGAAAAAGCCCTCGAGGTCGCGGAGCCCAGTGCCCTGCCCTGTGCTCGGGGTGACTCGGGGCCGGGGCGATTCCGCGGTGCCGGGATGCGCGCCGCGCTGCCCGCCGTGCCCGGCAGGGGGCGGTGCCGCCCGCGCAGCCGCCGCCGCCTCGGGCCCCCCCCGACGCTCCCGGGGGCGGGAGGAGCCGCGACCGCGGGACGGGCCCCTCGTGTCCCGGCACGGGGCACACGGCAACTGACACCGCGGGGGACCCCCCCCGGGGCTTCACATCCCGCCCCATCGGCCCCCATCCCCCCCATCCCATCCCACCTCTCCCATCCCCACCCAGGGAGCACGGGCAAAACTCAAATCATTTGGAGATTTTTGCATTCAGATGTTGTTTTCCACAACAATATCCCTAAACCCCACCTGCATTTACGTGGAGATCATCCTCCTCAGGGCTGTCGGGGAACAAACTCAATTCCTACTGCAAAGACAGATGTGGTGGTCAAATAATTTCCATATATTATTAATTTTAGATGTGTACAGTTATACAGTTTTGCTCCTCAAGATGTGAGATCACAAAGCCGAGGCGGTTAGTGTGCACTGGGTTGTTGGGGGGGCGGTGGATATTCCAGCACTTCTATTTCTGCCTCAAATATTTGTGTTTGTTTTTCAGGGGCTTTGTTAATACCTGAGGGAACCATTAATGCAGCCGAAATAACAGGAGATCTGATGTTCTCATGGTATTTTAGTATTTCAATTCCTCGATGGAAATGCCAGGAGAACACCAGATCTCGCGGTATTTGGGCCCCAGAAATAGCTCCCTTGGGAATTTTTAAAAAGCCCATAAAATACATAAACACAAATATGGAGATATCCAGGTTCCTGGCGAAGTTGCCTGCGCAGCCTTCCCTCGATTGAAGCCATCAGTCAGCAGCTTTCCCTCCCTTCCAGCTGATTTGTCTTTGTCACTGAGCGAAACTACTCTTTCTGCCTCAAACCGATGGCAGAGAACCAGACCCATGTTGGTAATTGTGATTATGGAGAGGACAATTCTGGATTGCTCACACAGACAGAAGATTTTCCCTAACATGCTTTTTCCCCCCCTAATATGGCAGTTTCTTTTTTTAAAAGCAGTTATTATTTTTTATTATTATTTTTGGTTTCACTATAATTTTCATTGTATATTTGGCTATATCTAGTTAATTTTTTAATCAAGCAAATGGTTTCTTTGGCTCTTAGCAAAAACAGGAAAACACCCCAGTATGAGGATTAAGTTTTCATCTCTATCAACTGGCTTAAAAATACTGAACTTGATTCCTTTTGAATTAACTGAGTCTTATTTTATTTTTTTTTTCAATATCACCTATCACCATAGTAACCACTAGCTGTCAGTTCAGTTTCTGACATTTTTCTCATTTGGTAAGATTTCAGAATTGCCATCCTCCCTGCCAACATGTCATGAACAAGAAAAAAAAAATTGCATGAAAAATCTAATGGGTGTCTGGTCTGATTGTCCT
The DNA here is from genome assembly GCF_001715985.3 of Manacus vitellinus. Classification (NCBI taxonomy): domain Eukaryota; kingdom Metazoa; phylum Chordata; class Aves; order Passeriformes; family Pipridae; genus Manacus; species Manacus vitellinus. The sequence continues at coordinate 8,880,430 of NW_021938838.1, forward strand.
CACTCGTGGCAGGGAAGACAAAAACTGATGAATTGTGAAATGTATTCAGAGGGATTCAAGAAAAGCAAGTGTCTCGGACCCCCTCCTCACCCACACCTCCTCGTTTTCATCTTGTTATGCTTGATGCACCAGACATGCTTGCCCTGACACTCGGGTTTGTAGAAATTTAAGATTAACAGTTTTTACATTCACCTCGCTGATCCCCGGGTTTTAAAGTCATCATTAAAAATAAAGTTCGCAGAGCTCGTATTTAGCACCATTTCCCACTCATTGATGAGGTTTTAGCACCTGCTGTATTCGCAACAAAACACTTCCCGTGCCTCAAGTCAACAGCCAGTTCGGAGCATTCCCACGTTTCTGTCGCGATTTCTATATTTTGTGTATGTTAGAAACCTTTGAGCAGGCCCAAAAAGAAAAGCATATTGTGGGTAACTCGCTGGACTGGGCTTTTGTTTGTGCTGGAAAAGAGCGGCAAACAGCAAAATTGTGCCTTTTTATTTCTGTGATTGTTTTAGCTGAAATAATGTAAATTTAAGGAAAAATGGGCTCATGTTCAGTAAATGATGCTGCACCTCCCAGATGGCAAAATATCTCAAGAAACCTGTTTGCAAGTGCTGCAGAAGGGCTGGAGGAAGGAAAAGGGCTCGTTTACCTCTGGCAAAGCAAATAAAACTCCAGCAATGCCTTTATAACATGTATTTTTCAGGGATTTTCTAGACCAGACACACACACAGGGAGCCGGCACGTCGTGTTTCCGTAGGTATAAAACAGATCCCCCTGGCTGCCTCTGCAGGGGCACAAAGAGCCACCCCCTGGACGTGCTTCCAGGGGGACTGGTTGGGGCTCTGTCCATCTCTTTTTTTCCCCGACTGTCTGTGAATTGAGGCTCAGCAGCAGGAACTCATTTCAGGCACATAACCCTGATTTGATGAGCAGCTGCAGCGCTCGGTCCCTTTGCTGCCGGGGACACCCCGGCGCTGCCCGGCTCACGTTTCACACTCGGGGCTCCGGCGCTTCAAACCCCGCAAACCCAAAGGGCAATAATTGAAACGATCCCGGGACATTGTAGCCACTTGGGAACATTTGGGGGGATTTGTATTTGTGAGTATATTCGCTCAGTTCTGCTGCATCTACAGGGAGCAGGGATGCGGCTCTTCCCAGGAAAAATACAGACTCATGTAGTGAAATGCGGGGCTGCGTATTTGTAAATGTTTTTCTCTCTGAAATTGTAGATTAGGCTTTTCTAACTCGGTGATTTGGGTTTTTAAGCTCTGGGTGGGAGGCAGTGGCACAGCAGCGTCCGGCGGGGGAGCAGCCGCGGCGGGAGCTCCGGAGGGAGCTTGTCCTCAGGAGCACACGGTGCTGCTCTGGGGGTGCAGGGGCCACCTAAACCAGGCACATCTCTGCATCTCAGTGTCTTTTTAAATGAGACGTTTCAGGGATAGGTAATGCTTAATGTCTTCTTGATTTCAGAATGAAGAAAATATCATCTTTAGAAAAAACTTGGAGATAATCCCATTTTCGTGCCGGTTTCAGCCATGCATTTTGCCAGCTGTATTTTTTAAATAGTTCTATAAATGTATCTCGTGAAATAAATACACTGGGAAAGTGTAACTCTCTTAATGATAAGTAATATTGTTGTATATAATATTTGAAAACAAATGGGGTAAACAAAATGCACCTTAATGTCTTTATGGTTTGTGAGATTTATAACAATAATCAGCAACCGGCTGTAACACTGTTTGCACCTTGTGTGCCCTAAAGCCATTGGATCCCTCCGTTAATTGTATAAATTCCATGCACTATGGAAAATCATGATGTATCATTTATATTCAGCTATGTCAGGTATATAAATATTAAAATATATTGGCCAAAAATGGCTGATTACCCCTCAAACATTTCATGATAAATCTTATCTTTTTACGGTGGTGGTAGTGCTGAGGGTGGGGCCGGGGGGGAATGGACTAAATATTTCATGTTATTTGGAAATATTCTTTAAACAACCCAGATATATTATTAATGTTTTACAACTGCTTCAAAAATCCGGCATCTCGGTTCAGGTTTAGAGGATAAAGTGGTTCAGTACTTGAAGAAAAAAGTGATTTTTATATGCAAAGCACCCCAATGATGGGGATTATGTTATTTATTCAGCCTGGGCTCCGGGTGGCCGTGAAGGCTCCGCGCTGACGCCCCGGTAGAAAATAGAGGTGACGTTCCTGGAGCCAGCGACAGGCAGCACCTCCCTGCTCTGCTACTCCACATATTCCTGGGCATTTGTCAGGGCTTTATTATTCACCTATAGTCTTATTTAATAAACTCCTGCTCTCCCCAGCCACAGAGTGTAAAGATACAGGGACAGGGTTTGTGAGAGTCTTTTGCCTGCAAATATTTCTCTGAAATATGATCTATTTCTGTGCGTTCTCCACACAGCCCCCAACCCGAGCGTGGCTGTGGACAACGGGGAGAAAATATTGTTATCCATATTTATTGATACTAATGCCTGTGTTTTAATGAATAAATAAATACAGAGTTGGGCTGTGGCACAGATGTGTTGGGCAAGTGGCCTCTGCGGCACAGAGGGAGGAAATGTCGGCGCAGGGGCTTGGAAATCCGAGTGGCTGGGAAGAATAAAATAGGAATGATGCCTCGCACCGACAGGCAGACTTGGGGTGTGTGATAGACTTTGTTCATTTGATTCTCAGAACTCAGTCGGGGTTAAATTGGAATCCAGACATCAAAGAATTCTTCCACCAGCCCCAAATTTTGCCCGTATAATTTTTTTCTCGCAGTTGTCATAATTGTAGCTAATTTCACAGTGCAAAAAATTTTTTTCTGTTTGAAGTATTTTCCTAAATATCCACAGAATGTGGCAGTGGGATTACTCCTTCTCTCTGGTGTTTCCCTGATGGTCACAGCTGGGCAGCTCCGAGCCCTCGGTGCCTGAGGAACCTTTTGGTTTGACGGGGTGTGTCCATGTGTCCCCCATCGGAGCAGGATCCTGAAATTCGAAGGGAGGGGAAGGCTCAGGGCTTGAAACAGCAACGCCCTTCTCTCTGTTCCTTTTTTTTTGCCCCCGACTGTTGTGTCTGAACACGAGCGTGTGGTGCTGCATATTTGGTGGGTTTGCAGATTTCTGCGCGATTTTTATCTGAAGGTCAGGGCTGTGGAAATACATCAGGTTGGGATTTGGGATGTTTGCCATTTGCCATTTAGCCTCGCTCCTGCTTATCAGATCACTGTGGAGCACGAGCCTAATAAACCAGGGAGCTGCTCCGAAAAGGAAAAATAAATATTGTTCTGGTTTTATGGAGACTCTTTACTATTACACAGCAGGAGATTTAAATGTATTTATTTAAGTTTTTGCCTTTTTTTTGCTTTGGAATTGTGGAACTAGGGAGAAGAAATTAATGGTGGCTATTTATAATTTCACCAGCTATTTGCATACATTAATTTTTTTTTAAACGAAAAAAATATTTCCTTTTTTTTTCTGCATTGGAAAAATAAAAAATAGAAAAATTGGGGAAAGGCTGTGCCAGAAAGGGGGAGTGGGGTGGGGGTAAGGGAGTTCTCTGCATCCAATATCAGTTTGAAAACAGAACGTTGTGTTTTATATTTCTCCTGCCAGGGTTTTGGGCTGTTTCCCCCCTTTTCCCATGGAACAGGAAGTTTGGCTGCAACCCCCCAGAGCCAAGCCCAGAATTCTTTGTGCTGTGGGACAGTGTGTGACTGCCTGGGCCGGCAGCAGAGCAGGTGCCAGGTTTGTGCTGGCCTCAGGAGTCCTCATGCACTCAGGACTGGCATCACTGGGACCAGCGACATGATTCTCATTTTTAATTCTGATTTTTAATTTATATTTTTAATTCAGATTTTAAGATCAGGATCAGGCCTGTCTGAGTGTTGAAGAAGGGGGCAGATTTCTGCCCACTGGGTCTGGGGATGAACATCCCTCCTGGTCTGCCCTGGGAGAGAGGAGTTGCCGGGGGGGCACATGCATGTCCCTTGCTTTGGGATTTCAGGGAGTTCCCCATGGAGGAGGGGATGTTGCTGGATTGACCTGCAAGTGGTGTTCAAACCCAACACTTTCCAAATACTCTCACCTGGAAGTAGGGATGGGCAGGGGCATGGGCTCCTCTGGCACAATGCTCTGGCATCCACAAGCCTTGTGGCACAAGGATGCCCCGTGGCACAGGAATGCCCATGGTCTGGCCTGGTCCAGTCCAGCCTGGCACCGTGTGCCAGCAGCTTTGTGTCCCCCGGCCAAGCACCCACATCTTGGAGAACCCATTTTACCAGGGTGGGCACGGGGTTGTTCAGGTGGCTTGGGGTGCTCGTGGCTCCCAGGCAGTTATGAACAGCTCCATTTGCACAAAGCCATCCCAGCTGTGGGCTCGGCACAAACCCCTTCACCTCTGATTTGCCTCATGGCCAAAGCCCGGCCGACACAAGGAGTTTATTTTTCTCTGGAATTGGCTGGAGGGGGCGGCTGGAGGGGGAGGGAGAGGACTGAAAGGCCACGACAATCCTTAGGAAAACATTGGTTTGTTATTTTAATATTTTTGAGAGGAAAGCGTTTTGCTCCTGTGTCGATACCTTTTTGTGGTTTATTATTTTGTTGCTAATTTACTTAACCATTAGCAAATTAAGGTGGATTACGGCTCGGATGCATTAAAAGCACCAAGGAGTTGCGGTCCTTGTGGCTATTTCGGGCAATGTCATAAGCACACTCTTTTTTTTTTATTGTCCTCCCAGGGAGCAGAATTTGAACTTAATATTCCATGAAATAAGCCATTGTAATCACGTTGGGTTAATAGAAGAAGTAAAATTGCCTCTCCTCTCACAAGACATTAGAGCAAGGCTGCATTATTAAAGTTTTCTTGCGGACAGGCGGTTTAAAATATATCCTCAGTGGCTGACGCAAGTCTTTTCAGCGGGGATGACAGCTTTTCAGATCTTAATAGGCTGTTCATTTCTGGCCTACGAGTTTTCAGCATTTCTTCTTTTCAAGCCAGGCTGTGACATGATGGCTAAAAACTGACATAAAGAAGTGCCATGTACTGTGAAAACCTTTATTCACTAAGTGGCTCCATGTAAATTGGTGTCAATAAGCAAACAATTAGAACTTTAAAAAAAATTGTTGGTTTAAATCCCTTTTCTCCTTAATCATTTGACCTAAAAATCTCTCCTTTCTCTCTCCCTTCTTTGGAAGTGGTGCATATAAACCAGTGACAAAGTGTTTCGCAAGCAAAAGTGCATCAGATCTTTGTTAGAAATCAGTAAACGATATTTAGCCAAGGTGAGTTTGGCATAAGGTTTTTTGCCTTTGAAATGAAATTTACAGTGAACTGAATTCCAGGTAAACACTAAAGGAGGAAGAAGGGGCTGGGTTTTCTGCCCTTCTGAGTTCCCCCCTCCCTGTTTGGGATCCGAAGGCTCCCGCAGCACCAACAGCCGCTGGATTCTGGGAGCTTGGCTGATTTCAAGAAATTTGGTCCTGTTGTTCATGCTTCCTGGAGATTGTTTACTTGAATTATTTGAAGAAAAGCCTTTTTTTACTGTGTCATTAGATGAAGAAACAGCACAATGCTCAATGCTTTCCCCACTATTGCTTGTCCCAGGGATAAAATGTTCAGCAGAGCTTTTTGCCTCTGTTTTAATGTCTGATTTCACCTTTTCTTTTTATACCTCGACTCCCTTCCTTTTTCATTCCTTCCTCTTGCTGCATCCAGGAGGGCGGCGTGGCACTGCTCCGATGGCTCTGGGGCTGGCTCCAGGTGGCTCTGCCGGTCCCTCCATGTCACAGCTCCGGTGCCCATGGGCTCGGGACACTCTGGAGCTCCTGTACATCCAGGCTGTGCTGCACACAGCCATTCAGCATTCCTGGGGACGTCACCTCCTGTGTTTCACCCCATACACACATCCCTGTTCCCAGGGATGTCACCTCCTGTGTTTCACCCCATACTCACATCCCTGTTCCCAGGGATGTCACCTCCTGTGTTTCACCCCGTACACACAGGGCTGTGCTTCAGGTGGCCATTGAAAACAAATCGGTTGCCGTTGCAGGTGAAGTGGCTTCACGTCAGTTTTTGCAATATTTCTGTGGGATTTTAGGCATTTCCTGATGTAACAGGGAATAAACTGCAGGAATAGGGAAAGCTGTTGCCATTCTCTCTGAGGCCGAGTAGGTGAGCGTGCAGGGTGATGCTGCACTGGTACCTGTGGTGCTGGTGTTGACATTGCGAGGGCACGTGGTGCTGGCCAGGAGGGACTGGCCATGGCTCCTGTGGGTATGGGGACCATGTGCCTGCCCAAAAACCCGGAAAAACAGGGTCTGGCTGGGGGCATGGAGACACCAGAGTGAGTGGTGGCTCCAACCCAGAGCCCTTCTGCTGTCAGGGGACAGCTGGGGCTGCTTGTCTTCCCTCCACTTCCCACACCTTCATCTCCTGTGCCCAGGTCAGCTCTGAAAGTTCCTACTCCACAGAAAATGGAATTGGCTTCTGAAACTTATTGCAATTTGTTTTAGCTTAGCATGGAAGTACCATCAAGTAAGAATGAGCTGGTGCACCTTGGTACAAAACCAGCTGAGTTAAAATACCAGGACTGGGCAGTGTTTGAGTGTAATGAGCCTGGCTGGGGAGTGACTGTACCTGGGCGTGTTTTTCATTATCATGTTTTAGGAGAATCTTTTCAGATGCCAAAAGCACTACCCAAATACAGTTACAAAAAAAGCTAATTCATAGAACCCCAGAATGATTTCGGTGGGAAGGGACCATCAAGATCATCCCATTCCACCCACTGCCACCTATGCCTCACAGAGAATTCCTTCCCAGTATCCCATCTAACTCTGCCCTCTGGCAGTGGGAAGCCATTGCCCCTTGTCCTGTCCCTCCAGGCCCTTGTCCAAAGTCCCTCTCCAGCTCTCTTGGAGCCCCTTTAGGTGCTGGAGGGGGCTCTAAGGTCTCCACAGAGCCTTCTCTTCTCCAGCTCTCCCAGCCTGTCTAGAGCACAGGGGCTCCAGCCCTTGGAGCATCTCTGGGGCCTCCTCTGGACCCACAGCAACAGGTCTAGGTCTGTCTTATTTTTGGGGCTCCAGTGCTTAACTGGTCTAAGTTCATTTCAGGTTACCTGTGTGCTTATAAGGTTACCTTATATTTATTTCCTAATTAAAGGCTTATTAGTGACTCCAGCAGGAATTTTTCACAGCCCAGGGTAAGTGTCAACATTTGAGGGTGCTCAGGCACTACAGTGAGGGAGGACAAGGAAAGCTCCAGGTCCTGAAAAGGAATTTTTACAAATGAAAAGAAAATGGCTGATTACTGCCTTTAATGCATAAAAAATCTGTGACAAAATTATACCCTAATTTTATAAACTTTGGAAGTGTATGAGTGAGGGGGAATGTGGCAGCTGGCTCTGGAAACTTATAAGTGGGAACCAGGCTTTTTTATTTTAGATCACTTGCAATGAAAACTATATTCAAAGGTTGTTTAATTCTGAGCTTTCATTCAGGTCTGCCTGCAAGACAATAGAGGCTGAACATCAAACAGGCTCTGGTTCTCCTCAGAATCCGTGTGTTTTTCCTTTTAAACAAAGCTGTAAGTGAGATCCACCTCCGAAGGCTCTAATGGGCCCAGGAGAGCGGGAGCGTCAGACGTGAGATTGTGTGTCTGCTCCGTCAGTGCCACCTTGGGCTGCAGCCCCCGTGCCTTCCCCACACACATGGGGACTTCCAGAACCAGACTGAACAGCTTTTCCCAAACTTTGCAGTAAAAGGCCTAGAACAATATAAATACAATTAAAAGAAATCAAAGGTATAACAAAAGCTTTTGCGTTTATGTGAATTAAAGCAGAAACATTTCTTAAAATTTCTAGAAATAGTTGAAATTTATTTAGGCATAACAGGACTGGTCAGGACATACTGGTTACACTGAAAACATAATTCAAAAAATTATAGCGATGATTTCTGACAATTTTCTGTAATTTGATAATTATACAACATTTGGCAATTTAAAAAATTATTGCTGTTGTTCTTTTTAAAGCAAAGGACAAGGAGCCAGGGCTGGAGTCCTCGGAGGCTGCGTGTCCTGCCCCCGGATTTGTGTTTATGTATCTTGCAATATTTTTCAGTAATCAAGGCAATGCCTTTAAATAAAAGTGAAAAGTTATGTGACCTTGGTTGTCAGACTCAATTTGGACTCCGCCGCAACACTTCGCGTTTTATTTTTTAAATTAGCTGTTGCCATCTTTTACAATTTGTTTATAGGCAGAAAGAGCCACACGGATGGGAAGGATCAGGGAGGAGTTGAGAGCTGCTCTGGCCACAAATAGAGGCATTTTTAATAACCTTAACAGCTTTTTATTTTAGTTTTCCCTTTAATCTCTCTGCTCAGGTGGTGCCTTGCTTCATTTGAGTTTTTGCAAAGAATCTGTTCCTGTTTTTGAAGAATGTTGGGGTCCCATGTGCTTCCTTTTCCCCCACTCTGGCATTTTGGGAAGTGCTTCATTAAAAGGTGTGCACGGCAATATTCCCTCTTAGGCTGCACTTGCTAAACCGTTTGGTTTCCCAACTGTTTTTGCACATTACCAGCAGTCAGGAAAAGGCAGTTTGCTGGACCCAGTGTCGTGTGTCCCTCCCCTGGCCTGGCTGTGACACCTTCTCCCTCCCCAGTGCCCCATTCCAGGCTGGTTTTTCATTCCTCGGGCATTTGTACAGGTTTTGGTGTTGACTCTTCCCTTCATGGCCAATATCCATGGATTTTCCCCATCTTTGTGGCTGGAAGTAGGTCATCTGCTTTACCAGAGACACCGATAAGCCCCTCTTCTTTCTGATTTTTATTTTTCATAGAATACATTTTGAAAGCATATGTAAAATAGGACTGAAAATAGCATTCCAAATGTCAGCAGCCCTGTAGCATCTCGGCTGAGCTGCTCTGCTCCACTCTTTGGAACAGATAAAGTCATTCTACTCAATGAAAACCAAAAGCAAACATGAATTGGAGCAAAACTACAACGTTTTGTAGTCGTGGCCTGGCACACGGGGCGGCCTCCTGCTGCTTTTGAAGGTGGAATATAAAAGGGAAAGTTTGAGCTTGTGTTCATGTAAAATACAAGAACTGTTTTGATCTAAATATAATATAAAATTAAGGAAGAGGAAGATCATATGGCAAACCACAAACATCTGACTGTGTTGTGCTTCTCTGGCTCCTTTTTGAATATGAGAATTCACTCAATATTGTAAAACCAGACACTGATGGAGGAGGGGGGGGTGGTGTGGGCAGCACCCCCTGAGCTGCTGCACAGTAATGAGATGGACATATATCACATATATCATTTCAGCCTTTTCTCTCTCACAGCTTTCCATGCATTTTCAAGGGAATTGGTACATTAAAATGTGTACTGGTGAGTATTTTAGGCTTGATACAGTCAATTGTGTGCTGTACAATACGACTCTTCTGCTACCAAAAATTATAATGAGATCATTTGAGTTGGTTTTAATTTTGTACTTCTAATAAGAACAAAACTGTTATAGTCTACTCAGTAAAAATAGCAAATTAACACATATTCTGATGCATCTTTAAAGCTTTAACCCAGCGCGAGAGACGATGGGCTGCCAATTATTCTGTGATGCTGTGGCAGCACCGCACAGTTTGTAACTCACTCTGCAATCCTGTTTGGGGACAGTGTTGTTTTCTTTTGAAAAAGGAGCTTTTTAAAATGCAGAGTGTGTGGCCAGGCCTGGAGAGCCGCCTGCTGTTCTCACCGGACCATCTGAAACGGCACATCTGGAACAGAGGACGGCGGGAAACGCGAGTCCCCAGAACGGCTCATTTCTGTTCCAGACTTGTCGTGTCTCTGCTGTGGTGTTTGCCTTTCTCCTGCTCTTTTCCCCTAAGTTCCAGTCTGTAATCCTGGTGCTGCAGGAAGGGTTGGACTCTGTGTGGGATGAAAGAGCCGCCGCGGTTCGTAATGGGGGGGGACAGGCCCCGCCAGCCCCGCGCCCGCTTTGAGCATATTCTATCCCCACATTATTGTATCAAACATCACTTCTAATACAATACCACAGGAAACTAAGGGCCCTATTCAGAGATTACATGCACCCCATGGAAGGGTGTTTTTCATCTATTGGAAGCCTGATTTAAAACCCAGCCCTACGTGACTCTTCCCTATACTGTAACTTGCACAAAACCGGGAGTTCTTGAGGTTTCCTGTATTAGTCCCTGCTCCTTTGACACGCCTGGCACAAGCCCGACAGGGTCTCATTGTGGCATTTTTATTAAGAAAGAGGATGCTGATTCTTTTTTCTCTGTCAGCTGCTGAAATAAGAAGGTTTTAAGAACAAAGGAAAAACTTGTGCCAAGGGGAGACACAAGAGGATTATGATTCCTGAAGGAAGGTGGATGTCCCGCACACCAAAACACTCACTGTCCTAATGAGCCAGTGGGTTTTTCTGGTAAATATATTTAGGGAGAAGCACGTGTGGGTGCCATCTTTACTCATTCTTCAAACTGTAATGCTGCACATTTTGGGTTTCACTATATTGCATTTTAAAACTAATGATGCATTCATTCTCCGAGCAAATCTTATTTCTAAGCCCTAATTTAATAGAATTAAACTCTAAGCTGAATTGGTTTTATGAGATAAAACTCTGAAGTTGATAACTGCATTTAGGAATAGTTCAGGTATTGAGTTTCTAATTTGCTTCCTGAGCATGGAAATCCCTCAGATAGTCAATATTGACGACCTGTAATTGGTAAGAGAGGGGCTTGCTGAGTGTTCTCTCCCGTGCTGGAGTGATGCTCCGTGTGCAGCCTCGGGGTTGAGCCCTGCCCAGCCAAACTCCATCTACCCCAGGGGCAGCTCCCAACCCCTTCCCCACCGGCACGGGCCTTGCCATCAATAATCCCTGTGCCTCCAGGGAAAAGGCTGATTTCAGCCTTGCTGGGGGTTCAGCTCGGACACGGAGATGTCTCTTCATGCTGCCATTTTCCCCAAGAAGAGTGAGCTCCTTCCATGAGCAGATAGGACCTGAGGTAGATCATCTCCAGATGATCTAACTTTACTATTCAGTTATAACCCAGGCTCTACTTCTGCTCCTTGGAAGCTCACAGATACTCTCTCCAGAGGCACCAGCCAGAGACGGAGTTGATGCTACCTGTGCTTTGTGGCACCTCCAGATTTTGCTCTGGGTTCTGAAGTACTTGATTTTGCAGCTTTACTACAAGAATCATTTGGGGTTTGAGGGCTTGGTTCTACTAAATTTGAAGAATAGACTCCTAAAACACCTGGATTTCACAGATTTAATGGTGTTTAGTTGCAGATAAGAACTGCTACAAATATAGCACAACCTTCTGCCAGGAAAATCACCAAATCCTGAATCACCTCCCTGAAACTTTGGTGAGGGTGTGTGCACACTGATATTGCCATGAGTTTCGATTTAACAAAATTTGTTGGTGGGTGGTTCTGAAGAGAAATTGGTTATTGAGCCTGTCTAGGTCCATAAATAAATAAAAGCAGAGAGTTGTGTGATTTAAAAAAAGAAGGAGGGGAGAGAACCTGTTTTTATTGTATTATTGTTTAATGAAACAGTTTGGTTTGTACCCTAATATGTCATGATTTAAAGCATCGGGAAGGGGTTTGCCAGCTAGTTTGTCTCCCTCATTAGGGTAATGAGATTTTTATTGTAGTTTTTTTCCAGCCTCCTCCTGTTCCTCCAGGTATCTTCCCTGCATTTACAACCTGCTGTATAATATTGAACTAAGGAGAACTCAGACCAGTTGATGCTGCCCTGTTTTGTCAGGTCTGCAGCTGGGCAGGGCTGACAGTGTGAGGTCAGTTCAGAGAATCACAGAGTCACAGAATGATTTGGGTGGGAAGGGACCTTGAAGCTCATCTTGTTCCAAGCCCTACCATGGGGCTTGCTGGGCTTTGGTGAGTGGTGGTGTTCTGATGGCAGCTGCCTGCTGGGCAGCCTGGAGGGCTTCGGGGGCTGATTCCGGCTCCTGTGTCATTGATTCCAGCAGAAACCTGAGGCCAGGTGCTGGTGCCAGTCTGGGAGGAGCTCCATGTGGCACAGCAAACTGGAACTGTGCCAGGACAGGGGGGGAACAGCCATCCTTGGTTCTCTGACAGCACTGTGTCCATTCAGCCTTTTCCTCCACGGCTCTGCCTTCTCCTCGTGCCGTGGCTCAGCCAAGCCCTGTAATGTGGGGTTTCACTTGGCTCTCAGCAGTGACAGGAGCTGTTCCATGGAACGCCTGGAAATTTTAGTCATTTGGTGAAATAAGTGGTTTCATAATCCACCGGTAACACGTACCCTGAGCCAGCAGTCGGGTGACAGGACAACGGGGATTGCTGTTTCCTCCTGCAGCTGAGGCAGCTTCTCTTCTGCAATCTCAGAGATTAAAGTTTCTTCTCCCTACAAACGGTATGGAGGCGGCTGTTTAGCTATAAACAGTTGCAAATGATAAACAAATCAATATTTGTTAATGTTATGATGCACTTGCATCTCTCAGATACGCATGGAATGATTTATAGAGTACAGCATTTCAGGGCTGACCCTTGCAGGTCTCAGAAAGCACTTAAAAAATAAATTTACCCTGGCCTCTCTCACCCCATTTCAAAAAGGGTGACAAAGATGAAGTAATTTATAAGTCACACTTTTATTAATGCTTTTAACTTTCATATACTTGGCTTTCTTGCCCTCTGAGCAGCTAAGTGCAGCTCTTGGTCGAATGGTAACCTTCGGTGCTTTGAGGGGGGTTTTGTACAAATGATCAACTCATAAATAGGTGCTGTGCTCCGCATTATCCTGCCATAAATTCCCAGGACCTTTCAAGTACATCAAGAAAGAGCAACTTGAACTAGGCGTTCTGCGCTCGAGTTTACAGACTAATGCAGTCCTAATGAGCAGCTGGGCAAAGGGTTTCCAGAGCATGTCTAATGCTTTCTGTGGTGATCCCGCGCTCGCGCCCGGCTGGAAGAGCCCACGAGGCAGGAGGGAGGTGACCGTGGCAGGAGGGAGGTGGCCGTGCCCGTCCATTTGGGTGATTTCCCCTCCACAGCTCAGGCACAGTTTTTGTTGTGAACTCACAGTTGTGGGGAGTATAGGGAGCATTAACTGGACTAGTGTATCAACTCATTATCACCCCTCTGATTATAGGTGTTGTTGGGAAAAATATCTGAAAGAGAGCAACAAACAGGTAAACTTCAGAATATTTTTGCAATGAGTTCTTGTTGCGCGTTGTAGCCCTCACGATGACACTGGTTGGACACCCAGCCAGCTCTTGTGTGGCTCCTTGCCAACATCTCCAGAATCTTTTCCAAAAGCAGCAGCCCATCTCTGCTAGATCTGAGTATGGAGGGTTGGGGGCCATTGGTGTCAGGTGTCTAATTATGAACAATGAAAAAAGAGAGGAGTGATAGAGACAGGAATAGGTTGCTCCTTTTCTGGAAGAATCATGCTTTAAGTCTCTCTGGTGCACTTCTGCTGTGGGATCCCATTGCATAAAGGAAGTCATTTTGTACTTCTGGGCTGTAAGGTTTCCTCTGGTTTTGTTGCTAATTCTCCTTGGAGACCTCCTGTTGCAAAGGGCTGCTTCAGGTGTGAGGGCAATGGGCTACACCTGAACCCTGTGAGTAAATCAACTCATATGAGCATCAGCTGCTGGAGCTTAGCTTGTGGGGCATCCTTACCAAATGCTGCAGGAGTGGGAGCTGAGGTGTCTTGTGGGTAGAAGGGAGAGAATATAAGTAGGGGTGGAGCAGGTGAGAGTCCTGAGTATGGTGGTACTGGCAGGGCAGAGAGGAGGATCTGTTCCGAGAGGAGTCAAGGTATGTTTGAATTTCCATCTCTGGTTTTCTGATTGAGCTTCTCTGCAGTTGTAGGAATCAGGGGATGACTTTAATTCCACATGTCTCCAATGAAATGCCCCTGTGCTGTGTAAGTAACTTCAGCAGTGGAGATTCTGCTGGAGTTTCTGTTCTCAGCCAGCCTGTCCCTGGGCCCTGTGGTTTTTAGAGTTGAAGTGTTGCTTTGTGGTCACTGTCTCGAGGAAGCTTTGGTAGATATGTGTGCTGGGGCTGAGGACAGCTCTGGCTTAACATTTCTTGAGCCTCTTCTGGCAAATATTCTGAGCATATTCTGGCAAATCCTGATGCTGAGTCCCCCTCAAACTTCTGCTTTGTCTCTTCTTTCTCACCATGCCAGTAGGATTTTTTTTCCTGGTGTTATTTTCACTGTTACTCTCTGAAATGCAGTTTGTGTGCTCAGGTGTTGGTTGCACCTGGTGACTGTGAAACCTGCTGGAACTAGCTTCTAACTGGGGCAGTTCCTGCCTGGGTGTCTAGTGGAGTATTGTGAGTTTGGATATATGATGTAATGAAAATACACTTGATTTTTACTTGAAAAGAACTTGTCTGTGCACATAAGACTTTCATTATTAGTGTGGGGAAAGCTGTGTTGAGTTTTTGACTTGATTGCAGGGAAACTTGCTGCAGCAGGCTGGAGTTTTTTAAAAGAAAATCTCCCATGAAAAGCTGCAGGAACTTTGGCTAATTTTAAAAAATGTCCACAGAACCTTGTGTAATAGAACATTTGAAGCCTGGGCACAGCAGCGTGGTCGAGGCTCTTTGAATGCATTGATTACCCTTCTCGGAATCAGATCCATCTGCCAATTACCCCAGAAGTGGGGAGGGGGAAAAAGCTTTTATTTTGGTATAAATGTGTAATGCAGTGCATGGGAAAAGCAAATGCCCTGGATTCAAACCATATGCGTGGGCTGAATGTGGGCACTGCCTGGTCTGTTATTAATTGATATTGTTAAGTTTGGGATCGGTTTGGAGTCACCCCTGAATGCAGAGTCTGGTGGCCGAGGGGCTGGGGCAGGCAGCAGGTGGGGTTGGGAGTTTGGAGCATAAGTGGCTTTTCACCATCACCATTTCTCATGTGCTACACTTGGAAAAACGTAGTTAAAGGAGAGTAGTGAATTTGCTTGGGATTTTGTGCTTTACTGAGACTTCATAGTTATGACACTCGATTTTTCTTTTCTGAATAGTTAATGACAGCAGCAGGGGTATAACAGGTAGAAAATTATTTCATCTTCCTAATGGGAAGATGACAGAGAAGACATGAATGAGCTGGAACCCAGGAGGTTCTCAATGCTCCTGTCCTGCTTTTTCTCCTCACCCTCTTCAGTTACAATGTCCTTGTAGCTGGGGTTCCATTTACACCAGTGTGTAACTTACATCTTTGCTGTTTGTGCTTGTACGAGGTGTGTACTCTGCACACGTGGTGGAGGAGCCCATGTTCCTCCCGAGCTGGAGGCTCTGTCCCACTGAGGCTCACGGGGAGTTTGTGCTGCTCTGGGGCACCTGCCTGACTGTGGACACGGGGCTGGTGCAGGGGTAGGTCCAAGCAGTGATGAAAGTGCCACCTGCTCTGAGGTGTGGCACCTCAGTTGGGCAGCTCCAGGCTACTCAGTAGGTGAAGGTACTTGAACATGAGTGTCAGTCTGCAGGTGACCATCTAAAGGAGCTTTTCCAGCTTTTTTCCCCTGTTATTCTCATCCCAAACCCCCCCGATCAGCACTGAAATGAGGCAATGACCCCTAAATCTAAATTTCTCCCAATTTCTCTGTTCCAGTCAATGTGTATCGATAGAAGAAGCCTTTATATTTGAAAGCTGCCCGTTGTAGATCTCAGTCAGTGTAATTCTGCTGTTAATAATTTAAATGATGAAGTCGAGTCGGTGAGAACAATAACCGTGAAACAGATGGAGCTGTGAGCAGTGCAGGGCATAAATCCGTGAAAACTCGAGGCTCTGCTGTTGAGCATCCGAGTGGATTAGCAGCTCCAGGAGTGACCCTGCTGCGAGCTGGGGCGGGCGGAGGAGCCTCAAACTCCAGCCTGTGATCTCTCTTCTTCTCCATGAAAAATCCAACAAAGCACCAAAGACAAAACCAGCAAGGAATTAACCTCAGTAATACTGGAAATGAAGCTCCATATGGTTCTTCTCTGTGTTGCTCTTTCAGTTTGGTGTTGAATCTGATGTTTTGATGAAATTCTCCCTTCCTCAAAGATGCTGTTTTTTATTCATACCCAGGTCCCTCCTTACTCAGCTTGCCCTCAGTGTGGGTGGAGTGCAGGGATGGGGCAAATCTTTCAGTTCACATGAACTGACACCTTACGGTCACATTGGCACAATCTCCAGTTTCTAAATGAGAAAAGCTTGAGTGAAGCCTTGGCAGGGGCAGCAGTTCCTGAACTTAGTTCTGACAACTTTATGTATTTCCCAGGTAACAAGTGACAGGACAAGAGGAAGCAGCCTCAGGTTACACCAGGGGAGTTTTAGGTTTGAAATTGGGGAAAACTTCTTCATGGAAGTGTCTACCCCTGTCACAGCTGCCCAGGGCAGTGGTGGAGTCTCCATCCCTGGAAGTGTTCAAAAACCATGTGGATGTAGCACTTGAGGACATGGTTTAGTGGTGAACATGGTGGAGGTGCTGGACTGATGGTTGTACATCATTATCTAAAGATTAATGATTTGATGATTGTATGATTTGTCTGGATATTACAGTTGCAGAGTCTTTAGGTCTCTTCAGTGGGAAGGGATGGGGTCTTCCTTCCCATCCAGCCCTTCAGTGGTGCTGCCCTGGCTTGTACAGCTGGAAGGGGCTCAGTCTCTGGTGTGTCCCCTCCTGTGATTCTACAGAGATTCTTTAAAAGAGAAACTTCATGCTTTCCAAGAGAGGATTAAAACAAATCACCTCAAAAGTTCAGGAAGCATAGAGCAAATAACAAACCCCACAGTGGGTGTTTTGGGGGGAAAAGCCGTGCTTCCCGAGCGCCCAAGTGTGAATTTGCGCGCCTGGAACTGTGTCTGTGCCTGGTGAATCCCGGGAGCGGGTGCTGCCATTGGCTGCCCCAGATGAGCTTGTCAGGTCTGGTTTAAATGAAGCTGGGGCAGATGGGGAGTTGAGCTGGACTCCTGTGCACAGCTCCCTGCTGCCCTCGCCCAGCACAGCCCCAGAACACGCCTCACTCATAACGACATCGGCATTGTATTGAGAGATGAGGTGTGATCTGTAAATTGCTTAAAATTACTGTACTTAATTACAGCTTGAGCTTTAAGCACCTGAGGAAGGCTGTGGGCTTTGTTACCCAGCCTGTTCCAGCCCCTGTCCCCGCTGGTGAGCCCCCAGCAGTGAAGTTTTGCAGGACTCCACGGACACGTCCTTCGGAGCGATGGGATCTGGCCGTGACATTTCATTATGCTGATTTTAACTGGCATGAGGAAAACTTGTGGACAGGCTCCAGTCTTGTGAGGAGGAGGAAAGAGTGGAAAAAGCAAACCATAAATTAAAATAATAACAGTATGGGCCAACAAACAGCACGCACATGTGCAACAAAGAGAGGCGCCCTAATAAATACATTCACTTTGATTTACGGCGTTGTGATAATCCAGACCGTCATCCTCGCCGTGCTTGGGAGGTTTTTTGTGTGGTGATGAAGGACAAAATCAATGGTGGGTCTTTTCATTCTTTTAATAAGAAGAAAATAATTCCCCCTCTGTGTTCTGCCAGTCTTGGGACTTGGCTTCAAACCCCAAATAAATCTGTAAAAATGTATTAGTGCCTTAGGAACCTCTTCCTCCTGCTCCTGGAGAAGGGTTTTCCTGGAGATGTTTGAGCTTTGGCTCATTAACCTGGATGCTCTCACCCACCTTCATCTTCCTGTCCCACTTGCTTGGCCAGTGATCCCCCATCCTGCCCTCAATTGGATTCCCTTGGAGTAAATAACACACCTAAAATTCTGCTGCAAGAGCACAATAAACATCCTTTGGACCTATAAGAGAAATTTATTCGCTCTTAATATCATAGAATGGTTCTGGAAGGGACCTTAAAGCTCATCTTTTTCCAACCCCTGCCATGGACAGGGATACCTTCCAGTAGACCAGGTTGTTCCAAGTCCCATCTGACCTGGATGTCTTTTTGGGTTTTGTTTCTGTCATTGCACGTACATAGCAGAAAAGAACTGTGTTTAAATTGATAAAAATATTTATAAAATTAGCCTGTTTTATTTACTTGTAATGTTATTTTAGTATCAGCCTTATCATCAACATCATGTGATATTTCTGTAAAGAAATTATAGCAATCTTAGAAACGCTTTTCCAGATATAAATCAAAATTCCTCCTTTGCCTGCCCACAACCAAGGATATTTAGAAAAATTAAACATATAAACTCTTTTCTTCTCTCTGTGGAATTAGCTGATGAGTAATTTAATATATGTGCTTTGTGGTGCATTATTGTGAAATATATTTCATTAGCTTTAAGTGCATTAGCTGATATTTTAAATTCTATGAAAATGAGAGTGTAGTTCTGTGCTCGAGCTCTTTGCGCAGTGTGGGCACGTTCTTAGGGAGCTGGATTAGCAAACACCTCACTTTGAGGCAGAATGTAACACAGCCCTGGAAGGGAAGTTCTGAAGTTTGTGCACAGAAAACACTGTTATTGCTGGATCAAATTATCAGGATAAACCTAATGAACAGTTTTGGTGGTGTTTTTTTTTTTTTTTTTCTGTAGGGAAAACCCCGTTTTTCCCTGCTGAATGCAGGCAGGTTCATGGTGTTCTGTGCTGCAAAGGCTCAAAAAAGCCGAGGTTGGGTGTGTTATGTGTGTGTATTGGGGAGGCCATTGCTCAGGGTGAATCTGGGGGGGGCAGAGTGAGGAATGGTGGGATCCATCCCTGCTGTGGCAAACCTGGTGGAGTTGGAGTGATACTGGAGCCCCCCATGACTGGGCAGGGGTGACGGGGACCCCCAGGCACCACATCCCAGGGGTCACGCAGAGGGATTCCCCTCACTGGGATACAGCTGAGCTTTTGCACTTAACAGATCATTTCTTTCCAGCCCCTGAGCATCCCTGCTCTCACTCAGGGTCCAGGACCTGTTTTTCCACGTTCCGTGCGATTTTTAAATCACTTTCCTGTGGCCTTTAACCCCCACAGATTACATTTTGGGGAGC
This sequence comes from Manacus vitellinus, assembly GCF_001715985.3. NCBI lineage: Eukaryota > Metazoa > Chordata > Aves > Passeriformes > Pipridae > Manacus > Manacus vitellinus. Next base: position 8,899,447 of record NW_021938838.1, read on the forward strand.
TGTAGAGGACAAGCCTGCTGTCAGAGCAGAAAATCAGATTTTTTGATGTGATGTTGTTGCATTAAAAGGGCCAATCTCGTGTCATGTAACATGTGAATAATGGGACTAGCATGTGATGTCAAAAATTTCCAACTGCCTCATAAATAAATGCAGTCCCACCCCTCCCCCCGAAAGGTCACCCCGCTTGAACCCGGGCTCGCATCCCAAATTACCAGCACGCTCAGAGTCAAGGTTAAAGGTACAGTATCCCCTTTCAAAAGGCACATGTCAGTGTCTGTGCTGGGAATGATAAATAACACTTGGAACAGGCTATCAATTTCCCAGGGCCTGCCTTCCCTTTCTGCCGCGCCGAACTTTGCCGAGGGCCTGGTCCTGGAAGGGAGCGGATCCCGCTCCTGCCGTGGCTCCAGGTCTGATCCTGGGAGGGAAATGGATCCTGCCATGGCTCCAGGTCTGGACCTGGGGAGGGGAACAGATCCCACTGTGCCTCCAGGTCTGGTCCTGCAGTTTAGGCTGTGCTGGCTCTTGCCCTGACCACCTCTCAGACCCCATGAGGGCTCTCCCAGTATGTGCCGGCCTCTGAGTGAATGGAGCCTGTCAGTGTCCCTGCCCTTGGCCCAGCAAAGTCAAATGCAGAGGCTGATTTCACACATTTAAGTGTTCAAAGCTTTATGTGCCTGTAGGTCACTAAGGTTGTAAAATCGATCAATGAACCAAAAACTTTTGGAAGTGCCCAAGTTTGCACAACTCCAGCTTGCCCTCCCTGGGTGGATGTGTCCGACCCAGCCTGAAATCCCATCAGCTTGTAGGGCTTCTTTGGGAGAAGCCTTGGCTGTTGTGGGCACAGGGAAGAACAGGGGTGCTGGCTCCAAAATTCATCCTTTCCTTCTCAATCCATAATCTATTAGGGGCATTGGGTCTTAGTATAACAGTTGGGAAAATACCCTCAACACTTCCTTGTGAAATACCGTGTTATCATATGGCATAAAACAAAGTAAATCACTATTAACCCTTTTTTAGACACAGGCGACTCAGTCGCTGTGGTTGAGGTCACATGGATGAGTTAAGTACCTGAATTTGGTTGAGGAGAGGCCGTGTGTCTGCAGCCAGCAGAGGACTTGGTTGGTTATTCAGCACCACCCCAGAGCATGCCCTGCTGTGCTCACTAAATGAGGTCAGGCTCCTGTAGAACTATAGTAAATTAGCATATAATTCAGGCACGTGTGATAATGCATATGCAACAGAGGGACAAATTAAGGTTGAATAGGTAAATTTAATGATAGTTTTCTAGCTTTTTGCAACTTTAGCATTTTGTACATAGCTTTTTTTATAGGTGTCACATGTGTTCTTCAGAGAGGGCAGCCACAAGAGCCAGTGGCTTCCATGAAGCACATGTGGGCACTGGGAGGGTGGGTAACTTTACTGACTTGGCCAAATGGCTCCCATCAGCTGTGAGGCTGGAGGGGTCTTTTTGCTTGTTTGCTGCATCTATAGGTTTAACAGTCTGCAGAGACCACTTTGTTTTCTAGGCTTACTCCAAGTGTTGAGTTTTGTTATCTCAGATCTTTGGTAATTTAAGTGATTGGAGGGGGTCACTGGTCCTTCCCATGAAGGAAGGTGTTGGCAGGACTCAGATGTCACCCAGGATGGTGTCCATGTGCCCTTGGAGGCAGGAGCAGCCGTTTGAACAGCCCCCGTGGCTCTCTGTGGGGTGGTGGAGAGAGACAAACCCTCTGAGAGCAGCTCGGACAGGTCGGGGCCCTGCCTGCTCCTCCCCAGAGAGCCCTTTGTCCTGGCTGTGAGGGGAGCACGGCCTGCTTAGGTCAGACTTTCTGACGAGCTGCATGTCCCAGCGGTGGTAACAAACCCCACCCTAGAGCTCCTCTGCTGCCCAGGGCTGCCTGCACCCCTCTGTCCCCGCAAACCCAGCGGGTGTTCAGGGGAGATGGATGGGTGACCTCAACCCTGAGAAATGAGACATCCCCCGGTGCAGCTGTTGCTCAACCAAGGGAGGGACGGAGCTAATGTCACTGGTCCAGCAGGGATCATTATCCACATATTCGGTATGAACCAGCAGCTGTGATGGAGCTTCCCTGTCCTTAGATGATGAAGTGTCTGTGTGGTACCTCTTGGCACACATTCTCACCTGGTACCTGCAAAGTCGAGTCTGTTGCCCTAGAGCAAGGCATGAGTGAGGAACTTCTGAAAGAACTTAAAAAGGTTAATAAATTCTGTGGTATTTTGTGAATTGAAAGGTTTTTCTTAAAAAAAAGTGTATTTTAAGAAAGCTTTTTCCATCCTTGGCTCTGTACTAGCAAAATGCTGGGTGCCATGTTCACAGTAGGTCACTTCCCTGAGGTAGGAGTGTGATAATTTGTGATGTGAAGCTGTCCCTGGACAAATGGGAGAGCTTGTCTCTTTTTTCTTTTTTTTTTTTTTTTTTTTTTTTTTTTTTTTTTTTTTTTTTTTTTTTTGGTAGGACGTTTTGTTAAATTGTATTTAGACTAACAGTGGAGAAACTAGTTGGGCACATAAAACCCATATTCATAGAATTACAGGCTGGTTTGGGTTGGAAGGGACCTTAGAGCTCATCTTGTGGGCAGGGACACTTTGCACTAGAATTCCATATTCATTTTTTTACTTACACGGAAGGGAGTGTGTTTGTGTGGAATGAGGTCTGTTAGAGTCTGGAACCAGTGCAGGTCTCGGTGGCACAGATAGGGTGGCTTTGGCTCCTCTTGCCCACGGCCTGGCTCTGCCCCTGGGAACGCGCCCGCTGCCCTGCGCTGTGTAACAGCCGTCAACCCCAAACCCGGCCGCGGCAGCTACATCTGTTTTGGCTTTGTTCGCCAGGCAGAGGGGAGGGAGGTGCTCGCTGTGGTCAAGGGCCAAACTACATGTCATATTTCATTACCTTCATTAGCTACTACAGAAGGCTCTGTTCAAAGGGAGAAGGTTGTGCTTAACTCTTCAGCTGCCGGGTTTTTTTTTTCTAAATTCATTTTTAATTTTGCTTCCCGCTCCTCTCAGTGTGTCTCTACCTTTGCTTTGAGCTTATCAAACCCATAATTCATGTTTATGCCCAGGATTTTGCCCCCTTAGTGTGGAAGAGGCACAGGTTGCCGTGTCATTCCTGGCTCACTGCTCGGACGGTTGCCGAACCATCTGGAAATAGTTACAGGAGCAGTAGTGTAAACCCAACAGGGAAAGTGTGTTTAGCATTAATAAAGCTTTCCTTTTTATTTTGTCCACGGTTGTCTTTTTCCTTTTCCACCTCACATTATTCTGTTGATTTAATATTGCTGATTTGCTCTGAGCAGCTGTGGCTGCCCCATCCCTGGAAGTGTTCAAGGCCAGGTTGGATGGGGCTTGGAGCAACCTGGGATAGTGGAAGGTGTCCCTGCCCATGGCAGGGGGATTGGAACCCTCTTGATCTTTAAGGTCCCTTCCAACACAAACTTGGGATTCCATGATTTCTTTCAGGTGAAGTAAGAGCCAAAAAGGCACTTTGTGGTCAGGGTTCTGTTGGGGTGAGTTTGGCTCCTGATTAAAGGTGCAGTTTCTTATGTGAACAAGTATCACAATAAAGAATTAAAATTTCACGGATTACATGAAACACAGTGCAGAGATGTTTATAGCAGATGTCTTTATTAGAGTTCCCTGGCTTCAAAGAGTGTTTAGGCCCATGAGTCTGGGCAGAGCTGTGATTATATGAGTGTTCTGTCACACTGTACCAGGCTGCTGGGGGCTGGAAATGCCTTTGGGTCACCCAAATTAAGTCTGTCTAGAGAAATTCAGTAATGAATTAACAGCTGAAGGTGTTTTCACTGGTCTTTCTGTATTACAGATTTACAGTAGGAACAAAACCAAATTGAGTATTAATTAGTAAAAATATTAGTGAGCAAGAGACTAAACCCGGCCCTTTTCCCTCTCACTCTGTAAATCTCCTTTTTCCCGGGCGAGTATTTCATTGGTATTTGTTCCAGCATTTTACAGAGATGTGCTGCGGCGTAATCTGCACCCAGGCAAGATAGCAGGGAGGATTAAGATTTAGCTCTTTATCTGATGGCAACAACAGCACATCCAGTATCTCCACTATTATTCTGAAAATCCCGAAAGCCTCCATTCTGAAATTACTCAAATTTTTAAAGGGCATGTGTGAGGGGCGTATTTCTTTGTGGCTCTGCCTGCAATGTCAAGCAGGCAGTGCTTTTTCTGAAAATGTAATGAAAATTTGGACTTGGAATGAGGTTTTTACCGGGCTGTTGTCTGGGACAGATGATGGCTACGTCAAATTGTAAACCTTTAATAATAGGTGCTTTTTGATGGGAAAGCCCACACCACCATAGCCAGAGCTCTGTGATTAAAAAATGAGGTAGAACAGCAAAATACTGCTTTTAATTTATCATTTAATGGTAGAATAAGGCTTGTTTACTTCTTCTTTTTCATCTCCTGTGCTCCTAAGACTTTCAGCCATTCTTTTGAAATGTATTTTATAATAAAACCTCAGTGGTTACGTTGCCTAGGGCTTTAGTGTCCATTTTCAAGAACGGGAGTATTTTTAAGCTTAAAAAAATATTCTGCTGACTGATTACATTTCAGCATTTGAGTTGGATGCTGCTGCCTTGATCTATACTTATTATAGAGCGATTTAAAAGTAATTCTTTGGGATCCTGTGAATTCAGAAGGTTCAGTAACTTGTGTGTTATATATACAATATAATTTTTATTCTGTTTCAAGCAATTAGTTCAGTTTCAGACAGCTGGTGTGTGCTGGCTGTAGTTATTTTTAATAACACAAATAAATCCAGTTGTAGGTGTGTGTGGGATCTGTCCCCCCAATGCGCCGTGTCAGAGGTGCCCTTTGGTCCCTGTGACTGACGTGAGGTGACAGGCTGAGTGTCTCCAGCTCCTGCAGACCCTGGGGCAGGGCCATCTGCCCCACTCCTGCTTGGGGAGCATCCTTGGGGCTGCCTTGGGGCCCTCTGTGCCCATCCAGGCTTTGTCAGCCCTCGGGGTTGCAGCTCCTTTGTTGGTGCCGTGGGAAGGAAGGAACCAGGTGTGCTGCTTGTGCCAGACCTTCTCCTGGCTCTGTGGTTCTCATCCAGGTGAGGCTCTAAGGAGAAGGAGGAAGGTGGACCTGGCAGGCAGGTTCTTCTCAGAGGCTTTTGCTGGAGTCAAACCTAATTCTTGTCACGTGCAGCAATTTTTCTTTGCCGCGTGTGCTGTGAATGTTGGTGCAGTCCAGGGTAAAATGTCGTGCTCTTCTCATTAAGAGACTCGTGGACTTGACTCCCACAATTAAACTACACCATGCCAGGCTCTGTGCACTGTGTGGTGACCGCGGACCCAGCCCAGCCCAGCACTGAGGTCCTGCAGCTCATGTGTTGCCTGGGAGCTGTTCTAATCCCCAGGATGCAAACACACAGAAGGACAGGGATTGTCAGGAGAAGCCTCTCAGGCTGTGGCTGTTGCAGCAAGACCTCGAATTAATTCTCCTCCATGTCAAGAGCATTTGGCCTTAGACACAACAGAGACAATTACATTTCATTGTGAAGTCAGGTTTCAAAGCCTATTTGCCCAGGTGCTCATTCCATCGTCCTCGGTAGAAGAACCTCAGGCAACTCTGCTCAAAGCAGAAATGAACCCTCGCTTGCTCTCACCGGGTGCTCCCTGGAGCCCACGGGGCTGATCTCAGCCAGTGCTGCCTCACTCTCTGCCCATGGATGCTCCCAGTGGGCAGCCCTGGGCACAGGGCATGTGCTGGGGCAGAGTGGAAGGGGGAGCAGGAATACAAAGCAGGGTCAGTCAGCGTGGGCAGGATGTGTCCAGGAGATGAGCAGGGAGTAGATCCCTCCTCTAACAGTCCAGTTCCCCTAAAATCTTGATGAAACTCTAATCCCTCCTGATATCAATGTGGAAATACCCAAACTATACTCCTCTCATTTCCCCAGGGTCAAACAAATACCTGTGCAAGTGGTAAATGAGGTCTCCTGCAAACACAGCCCCATTGCTGAAAGAGCAACTGATGAATGTGTTCTGTAAAACCCTGATGGCTGTTCCAGGGTTACATCTGGTGAGCACACCCAGAGTAGGGATGTTCCACACAGGGAAGGCTGGTAATTATCATGTGCTACAGACAGTTAATGCCTGGAATAATTTTCACAAGGTTTGCTTGATTTTTCTGGGCATCTAAGCAGAAGGTTGAGGGGGAAGTGTGGAACAAGATGTGACTTCCCAGCTGTGAGAAGACACAGGAGGTGAAATGTGGATGAAGGCGCTCGGGGTCTGCAGAGATAAGGGGAAGGCGTTTGCCTCCAGCTGCACGAGGCCTGTTGTATCACACAGTAAGGCTTCAAGGTTCCCCACTTATCGTCCTCTATGAAAATCGAGGGCTTTGTCTTCCAAGATCAAAGAGAAAGTGAAAACAATGAACAGCACTGAGTCTCCCAGCAGCAGAATGAAGAATCACAGAATATTCTGAGTTGGAAGGACCCACAAGGTTCTGTCTCCAGCTCATGCCCCAGGAGTCAGTCCTGCTTGCCTGGCTTTGAGGGGGCTGTGCCCACCTTGGGCTGCAGCTGGGGCCAGGTGTTCACCCAGAGCTGCTTCTCTCTAGACAAATCACCTGAGTGTAAGTAAGAATGGCCAAGGAGACAAAGCCCCCAGAAAATCAGTATACGCTGCAGCATTCCTTTGATCACAGGTCTCTCTTTAGTCTTTCCAAGACTGGAATTTAGGGATGGAAAGGATGAGGGGTGTGGTACCTTGGCAGGATTGCACAGGGCTGGAGGAATGATGTGTTTGGGCCAATGTATTTGTGAGTGAGGAACGTTGAAGCACTGAACCAAAGTGCCTCGTTCCTGCCTCTTAACTAGAGTATCAGTGTATCACTTCAAAATGAGAAGCTGAAATTAAACACTAAACTAAAAGAAACCTGGCTGCATCTGGGACTTGTCAGAATCCTCATTCAGGGATGCTATTGTCATGTTTTCCAAGAGCCTGAAGATGTAGAAGATAATTATCCCATCCCATCCACTTGTTCCTTACACCAGTTGCTGTGCTATTTCAGTATTTATCTTTTTTTCTTCTTATATAAAGGGTCCAACAGACTCACCAGGCTGCTTTCCTTAGATTCCCTGTTTGCATATACTGCAAACATAAACATTTTTTAAAGTTAAGTTTGCCTGGATTTGGCATGTCCCAGATCACCTTGTAGCTCTGCAGATAAACCCACTGTGCTGGTTCTGTGGCCATCTCTGGGCTCCATTCCTACAGGGGTGCAAAATGTCTCTTAAGTTTGGTCATACCTGACCAGACAGATGCTGTTCAGTTTGGATCTGTTGTAGCTCAGAGGGGTGGGCAGGACAAGAAGGATACGAGTTCATCCCAGCTCTCAGGACCATGGGACTGGGCTGTCCATGTGTGTTTTGGTGTTGTGCAGCTCCAACAGCACCCACACCCCAAGTACACCCACAAAGTCAGTGTCTGGATCGAGTCCTACATTCCCATTCTGGAGTCCTTCTTGACACTGAAAATAGACCCAAGTCTGCACCATCCCATGGGCCTCCCCTCCCTTCTTCCTGACATTCCTGATTTTGGACTTGCCAGCACCAACCCATTGCAAAGGACTCCTGGTGGTGCAGCAATAGAAATGGGATGGCCCCCAGATTGATTCTGCATTTTGTTTACTGTTCTGCTCACTCAGATTGGAGCCTCTGTAATGAACAGTTCATTTTCTCACAGCGTCAGGTTTGAGGGCTGGATCCTCTGTGTCAGAAATCTTGACATTCACAAATATGAAATATTCTGCAGAGAAAAATCACTCAGAAGAATTTGAGCTGAGGTGAATTTTTTCTCTGATGGAGAATTTTCTTTCTGAATAGACGGTCAGGTCCCAGCATCCCAGTGTCCCCTGCAGAGTCTGGGAAGGCAACCCTAAGAACATCTGGATGGTGTGGATGGTAGCAGGAGCTGATGGAGTGTCAGGGAGCTTCACCAGCCCCTGAGTGGCATCACAATAATCTTCACATTTGGCTGAAAGAAAATTGGAGATGCCCGTTTGTACTGGTGAAGAAGGAAATACAGATTTCAGGAGTGGAGGGAAGGGATTGCCTTTCTTTGCATTAATATAAGATGAAGATTAATTCTGCTGGCAGGATTCTGTCTGCCTGTCAGAATTCAGTGATTTTCCATTTTGGATCAGTGCGGTGCCAGAATGTAAATCCCATTGCCTTGTGTCTTTCAAAATAAAATCAAAAAGCCTCCCTGATTGCTTATATGGGCAGCCAGCACACCTTAAGAAGTAAGAAAGGTTCAGACAGGAATATAATAAGGCCCAGGAAAGTGGCAGCATGAAAGGGATGACCTTTATTTGCAATCATAGCTGAGATTTACAGTTTATTACTGATAGCTTTTATAAAGAGCCATTCAGTTCAGAGGTGAGAGGTTTGTCATCTGGAAATGCAATTAACTTTAGCCTTATCCCAATCCCCCTGGTCTTAGTGTGAGAGCAGCACTTCAGCAATATCATGATTTTCCCTCTAATTTCTTTTTTCCCTACATTTTTGTCTCTTCTATCCCTTGTTCTTTGGCATAAATGCAGGTGCATGTTTTTTGCTGCTATTCTTTCATTATTATTAGATGCACCTTTGAATTTTTTATTAGCTCCAACTTGATTATTGAATGAGAAGATTTCAAAGAAGAGTGACATTTAAACCTGAGAAGAACTAAGATCGCTCATGGAAGGGAATTGTGCTATTTATGTCAAAAATTAATTACAGACATGCAGAATCTCAAAAAAAAAGGAGGGGGGGAGAAGAAACAGTTTCTTTTTAAATAGCAATGATCATTGCTCTCCACACACAAAACCTTGGGTGATTTAGCCCTGGTGTTTGGTTCTGTGCCCATAGCCAGCAGCCGGATGCGGGAACGCCGGGAATACCAAGGAATAGGGAGTGAAAAAAGAAAAGGAATTTTGGTTTCCCTGCCGTGTGCACACGAGAAATCCCAAAAGGTCTGTTCTGGTTTCACAGGTTGGCTTTTATGGCCCCCCCCTTCTCTGTAAGTCGGGTCTGTAGGAATTTGGGAGCTGGACTCAAAAGCAGGAATTCAGTGAACTCGGCCCCTTGGTTGGTTGGTTTTCCCACATCCAGCCCAGGAGATTTTCCACAGAGGGCTCCTGCCAGACGGGTTGGCTGGAGGTGTTGACCCTGTGGGGGGCAGAGAGGGGTCCCACTGTCCTGACGTTCCCTGCCCTGCTCTGACCCAAGGACTGGCTGGAGGGACCAGAATTCCTACGGGCTCTGCTTGCTCTCGGGTAAATGAGAGCAGAATAATTACTGCCACCGTGGTTTTCATCCTGGTTTTATTGTGGCTATTATTTTCATCAGTGTTAGAGGTTAATATCCCTGTTTTTCTCCTCTGCTGCCTGAACACAATGGGGGCTTAGCATGGGCTCAGCCCAGGTAGCTGAGGCAGTGACAGCATCTCCAGTGAGCCCAGCTCCACACTGCAGCTCCTGAGGGTCCCTGGCCCGGGCAGAAATGACCCTGTTGTCCTGGCAGAATATGGATCTGGGACTTCTGCAGAACATTTCTTGTTTTATCTGGGTAAAAAGGACAAAAAGTGAATATAGGTGAAACAAGCACTAGGGGTATAACCTTATCCTGCCTCTTGGCTTATCCTGCCCATCCCAGTGGCACCCACATGTCCAACAGAGCAGAGAGAAGGCAGATGGGCTTCAGTGTCCTTAAAAACACCTTTCTGGGGTGTGCAGAAGTGTCGATGTGTGAGGGGTGATGGCCTCAGACAGCGTGGGCTCAGCGGGGAGAGTGAGCGCTGCCCTTCGCTGCAGAGAGCTTTTGTTCTAGGCTGCTCTTTATCTTGATGATATTCTGGTCCAAAAAGCCTTCTCCTACCTCTTGACAGCAATAAAGAAGCCTCAGTTGTACTTATAGATTTTTATTTCCCCCCTGAAGATGGGGCTGGGTTTGGGTGTCTTTGGGAGCGATGCCTTTTATTTACCGCTTCGCTTTTTTTTTTTAAGCTGAGTGCTTTTATCTTAACCCTCCTGGTTGCACAGGAACAGTTGTGCCGTTTGCAGTGCAATTATTTATTTTGTTTGGAGGCAGAGGATCTGATTTTCGTGAGCTGAGAAATGGGATCAGTTTGCACATCCTGAGGTAAATCCACCCTGCTGCCACAGAATGGGAGCAGCAGGTGCAGCAGGACCAAGGGGGGTTGTGAGACAACTGGGTTTGGGATTTCCTGGTGTGGAATGGAAATGGAATAAGCTAAAATGTAAATAGATGATAAACTCTCATGTTGTTGTTAATACTGGAGACAGACTGTTCCATCCTGATTTTTATTTGTGCTCCTGTTCGGAGTATCAGGGGTAAAAAGAAATGAGTTCACAGCTCATCCAGGAGCTGGCTCAGGGGTTGGTCTGCAGGTGAAAAACAATTTCAGCAGCTCTCACAGCAGCCGGGTCTGTTGGTAAAAATGCAGGAGACATGACAAAAATAAGGGAACACTGGAAAACACTTGTGCTCTCCCTTTGGAGTTACCAGGTGGGTAACCCCAACTGGGCTTGGAGCAACCTGGGATAGTGGAAGGTGTCCCTGCCCATGGCAGGGGATGGAACCAGATGAGCTTTAAGGTCCCTTCCCACCCAAACCATTCTGTGGTTCTAGTAAAAGGTACAAAATCAAATGGGACTAACTGAGATTGACCTCAGTCAGAAATAGCAAATGTCACTGGGACAGGAGCCGACTTTAGGAACCTGTATTTGGGGTGCAAAAGTGATGTTCAGCCCAAAGGAATATGGCCTCAAACCTGGACAGATGGAAAAGCAGCACAAGGCTGAAGTAAAAATTGAAGGAGACTGAGTCAGAACAGGACCTGTTGTGGGTTTCATTCAAACCCTCCCACTGCAGTCCAAATGTCAGTAGTGTTCTCATATGGGAATATACTGGGCTGTGCTTCTGTTCAACCCCTGTCAGGGAATGTGTGGAGAAATTCCTGAGTGTGAGACAGTGTGTGAGAGGCTTCTCCCTGCCTGAGAGCTCTGGGAAAGGCTGACCTGCCTTGGGAGAGGGAAAGAGGCAGGAAAAGAAAGAGGGAGGGGGGTTCACCCCCCATTTGGAGGTGCTCAGGCCAGACCCGTGGTGAGGCAGGAGCACTTCCCTTACCCTGAGAGGGATGTGCACTTGTCCTCAACTCTCTGAAATGTGGGGCAGCTAAGAAATGGTTAATAAATTTTATGGTTTCATTTAATCCACTAGAAAATATATTCCCCATGTGCACTGAGTGAATAATCTGTTACTTTTTGATCACCTGAGAAGATAAATGAAAATAAATCCTATGTGCTCATCCACTGAGGCTTTAAAAAATAAATCTGTTTTTGGTGTAATAAATAGAAGTGAGAGAATTCCTAGAACTTGTAGAGGCTGCAAGGCTGGTCATAGCATGGCTGCTCCAGAGATTACATCTGTATTTTTCTTGAGAGTGTGAGAAACATCTCTATCTCTGGGTATCTCCCTGAGGTGTCAGGTACCTCACCTGGTGCTCCCTGAGTGTATCCAGCCTGTAGGTCCCCGTGATTCTTTCTCTTTTCTATGGAGAAGCAGCAAAGTTTTCGTTAGTACTTGATGTATGTCATATCTGAGGGTTTAATAGGGTTTTAATTGCTGTGAGTCTTTAAGGCAGAGCTGTTTATACAGCTAATTATGTTAAAAATGAGACACACATGGGGCAGAGCTGCCAAAGAAAGTTTGCATTGAATTTTTTAGGACAACTCAGAGCAAGACCAGTGAGGAAAATGTGTGGCTGAGGGAGCTGAGCTGCTCTTTGGCTGATTTGTTCATTTTGGCAGAGAAAATGGATTTGGGTACCAAATATTGGCACTTCCACTTCCTGAGTGCAGGTTCCTGGGAGGTAACAGAGCAATGGAACAGAGGCTGAGCAGAGGCAGAGCTACTGAGACAATAAAACAAACACACATGTAGAGCATCATCTATTTTCCCTTTCTTGTTTGCAAATGAACGTAAATGAGTTCATGGGAAACAGGGATAATAGCCAAGATGCGGTAGGAAATTAATTAGAATTTATTTATAATTACATACCTAACTCGGAGCTATTAGTTATACTATCTGTGTTTTAATTGCACTTGTTTTGTGGATTTCTGCACACTTCAAAAACTATGATAATATTTAATTTAAACATTCTGGGAAGTTTGTACCTAGAAACACATGTAAAATCCAAATGGGGCGATTTTTCACAACTGGGAAATTGTTTTGAAGAAACACCCAATGCTTGGCCACTGTTCTTCTCACTGAGGAAACAGAAACATTAAATCTTATATGATGCTGCTACATTATTAAAATTTTTCCTTGTAGATTTGCTCACACTGATAATTTCTGGATGTTCTTTAAAAGCAGACTAGAAATAGCATGAAAAATTATACATAGATTATATTCTATCCTGAAAACTAGTCAGGTCCCCTATGTGCTTATTGATATAATTAAAGCTGCATTAGCTGGGTGGATTATAGTTCCTGGAATCTTTAGGGAGCTTTGTCTCTTGTGACCGCCCCATCCCCAATTTTAACTCCATCACAAACTGGCTCATACCAGCCAGGTTTGGCTGTGTTCTGTTCATAAACCTTTTCTCTAGCTTCTGATTTGCCTACGAGTGTGAGATGGGGTTTGTGTCTTATTAGACTTGAGTGTGAGCAGAAATCCTTCACATTCCCAACTCAGTAGTGATGCCAGCCCAAGGTGTGAGCAGGGATACACGGGGGTGGTGTAAGGCAGTTTAGGTGTAACACTGGATATATACAGCCTTAAACTGAGCACATATTCACCAAATAGCAGAATTTGCAAGCTCAGCCAGAATTTTTTGGGGAGGGAGAGGGAATATTCATTACACATAAGTACTTTTACGTTCCAAGGTACTGAGATATGATGAATTTACTCATGGTAACAGCACTAAAGATGCTCTACTAAATTCTACTCTGCTCTATTCACTAAGGCAACTACTCTAAATAAAAATATTAGTTTTATGAATCACAAGGATGCCCACAAATATATTGGCATTTGCCACCAAAGCGGATTTTAAATGAGCCCATCAGCCAAACCCAACCAAGCAATCGGAAATGGTGGTTTAAAATGGGCATAAAATTCAGTATATATAGTTTAAAAACTGTTAAGAAGTAAACCTTTTACTGAGACAGAGGCTTGGGGCAGGATTAAGGACAGGTGTCCAGCACGTACAGTGATTTCTTGTTTTGGAGGAATTCAACCACAGACCCTGAGTGCTCCGTGCACGGTCAGCCTGTTGTGTCCCCACCATCCTCACAGTGACACTGTGTCACACGGTGAGTTCCCCCTCACAGAGAGATTTTCTTGGACAAAATTGCCCAGAAATGTCGCAGAGAAGGAGTTCCTGTGTTCTGACGCTGTAAAAATCGCTTAATATCAGCTCATCAATAAGACATTCCACCCCTTCTGCGTGGCACACAGCCCAGCAGAGCAGGCAGGACTGCTGCGTGCGCCGGCCACGCGCTCCCCTCTGTCAGGGCTGGGCTCGCTGGGGTTAAACCACAGGGGGGGAAGAACTGTAGGGAATCCTTAGGAGCAGTTTAGGAGCTGAATTCTGTTGCATCTTCTCCACCAGAGATATTTATGGTAAAATCATAACTAGGAGGTTTCCCTCTTCTGCTGTTCAATGAGAGAATAATGGATGAATGTGCCAATCCTACCCTGGAGAGGGTTCAGCTGAGTAACTGCATTCCTGGAGTTTGTCAGGGTGTGCAAGAACAGCAGCAGCTTGGGGTAATGAAACTGCACTGAGTCACTTTGGAGGGAGGATGTCTGATCACACATCTGCTGCAGGACAGTGTTGGGAGTCCTTGCTGCAGATGGATCACCCTTTCCACATGGAGATGGGACACAAGGATGTGTTCAAGGGAAACTCCTCAAACCGGAGTTAACTCATAAATATCACAGAATTCCAGAGTGGTTTGGGTGGGAAGGGACCTTAAAGCTCACCTTAAAGCTTCCACCCTCTGCCATGGGCAGGGACACTTTCCACTAGCCCAGGTTACTCCAAGCCCCATCCAACCTGGCCTTGGACACATCCAGGGATGGGGCAGCCACAGCTTCCCTGGACAACCTGTGCCAGGGCCCCACCATGTGAAGCAGACAACTAACATAATAAAAAATACAGGTTACAACACATACCCAGCCTGGCAAAATTTGTGGTTTGGACAAGAAACCTTTTATTTTTTCACTGAGAAGATCCTAGAGTGGTTTAGGTTGGAAAGGGCCTCTAAAGTCATCGAGTCCAACCGTGGTGCTGCTCTGGCACAGAGGTGGGAATTCTGCACCCTTTCCCCAGCCCTCAGCAGTGTAGAGGACTGCTCTGTGCTGGTCCTTGAGAGAATGAAATCTTCCCAGGATTGTGGATGCTGGGGTGTCCCAAATATCCCAAAGCACGTTTCACAGCCAGGAAGGTCTGTGATGGGTGAGAACAACCCATGCCAAAGGAAACAGGGTGGTCAGTGTGGCTCAATTGGACACAGGGCAGCTGTGCTGTTCTTTTCTGAGAGGTTGTCAAGAAAAATTGAAGGCTTTAAGTATCTGACCTTTTGCAGGAATTACTTCAACAATGGCTTATTCTACTGTGTCAACTGCAGTTGTGGTTGTAACAATGGATTTCACTTTTAGAATGCAAATTGAGTTCCTAATTGTGAGATTTAATCCGGGCTGTGCTGGGCAGCAATGCTGAAGAGTTTTGTTCCTGCTAAAGCATTTTAGGTTCCAGTTAGAGTCCCAAGTACTGCTCCAGACCTAGAAATATTGTATATGTGGGGAAGAAAAAGGGAAAAGTGGTGATGGTAACGAAAACAGTGCTGGCACGGGAAGGAAAAGGTCCCAGGCTTTTTGAGACAGGGAAGTTTTTAGGTATATAGATCCTGCAGCCGTCACTGTGGGTTTTGCCAGAGATGTTGGAATGCCCATGTACATTGAGCAAGAATACCCCAAACTGTGATTAAACCCCACTTTATGAGCTGTACAATTAAATGTGTGTTAACCTCTGAAGGTGAGGATTTAGCGGCATTTCTTGCGTTTTTTTCCCAAACCAAGTGTCTGATTGCTGTGACTTATCAGGAGGCTTATTTGGATAATGACTGCAAATTTGGAACTACTTTTGTACGTCAGAAGGCATCACAGAATTCCAGTGTTATGCCCTTTGGGTTCACACACAACCAGAGTCTTTTACAGATTAATGAACCCTGTCTTGCAAAGATTAATTTATGAAATATTTGTTGTCTGTTTCTATGAAGTCACACTGGCACCGTCTGCTTGAGCACAGTGTGTGTGTGGATGGCTGAATTTAAACGTGAAACGCCAAGGAAAATTAACTTCCTGTGACATCAGCTCATGGTTTCAGGAATGACAGAGCATCCTGCAGGAATGGGAAACGTTCCGACGTGAAACATCCTCCACTGCTGGGAGATGTTAAATAACGAGCAGGAGGATGAAACCCTTGCCAGCTCTACCAAATTTACTTCATTTACAGGAAATATAAAGCTGAAAGCAGCATATAGGAGGAGCTTGGCAATGAGCAGAATATGTAAATAAACTACCAAAACTAAAAGTTGTGGTTGCCCCATCCCTGGAAGTACCAAGGCCATGTTGGATGGGGCTTGGAGCAACCTGGTCTGCAGAAGGTGTCCCTGCCCCTGGCAGGGGGTGGAATGAGGTGAGCGTTAGGGTCCCTTCCAGCACAAACCACTCTGTGATAAACAGAGTTGGGTTTGATTTCTCCACAAGTTGCTGTAAAGCAATAAAATCTAATTCAATGAGTGTTCTAATGAAGAACTCATTTTGAACTCTGGGGCCACCAACCTCATCTGAACTCTGGATGTCAATAGATAGATCTGTTGACTTGCCAATGGCTTTATTTGGACTGTACCCCATTTTCAAGTAAACTGCTGTTTTCACAGAAAATTCCAGTGCTTTTTTAGTTTGTGTTTCTGTAAGTTTAGGGACAGCTAAAAAAAAGTAATTTTCATAAAACTCTATCGTTCAGCAATCTGGTGGAGGGTTCTCCATTGATGATCTTCACACGTGACATTTGACAGATCAATTTCCACTCATTTTTTAAATTTATTTCTCTTTAATGAAATACTGCTTTTGACCAGTATTTGGGTTTTCCTTGCAGAAGGCTGTTACAACTGCAGTTTGCCCTGTAATGTTTGGATCTTGGTGGCTGGGATGAGTATTTCAGAGTGCCCTGCGCTCCCGGGGTCCAGCAGGACACGGGACCATTGTCCCACTATTGCCAATGCCCTGTGGGGCTGGGATCCAGCAGGAGGGATGGGATGGATGAGCCTTTTGTCCCAGCCGTGGTAACCGACCGGGTCTCTGCAAGGTCTCTCTTGGCAGGAGCCGGAGGGGAACGTGCTGGTTACAGGATTTGTAAACAAGGGAGCAGGAACCAAAGGAAGTGCTCTCTAAGAGGATGGAAAAGCCATCCTGGGCAGGTCCCTGGCCTGTACAGGAGCACATGGAGCAGTGGAGCTCTGCTTTTCCGCTCAACCTCTCTGGGCTCTGCACGCAGCAGGATTCGGTTTCACTGAATAAATCTTAGGGCCGTTTCACGAAAATTAGACAGTCTGTGAAATGAAATGTAAGCATCTGGCAGATGGCTTGTAAAACAAAATCTTGGGAACCACCTGGATTTTAGGGATGTGGGTTACCTGAACCGAGAGGAGGTTTTCTGGCGTTGCTGACCTGTGTGAGCTTTGCTTTTCACGTGAAACCAATTTTACAGATGTCTGGATTTCTGCACAATACCGCGTGTTCCCCAAATGCAGGAGTAGTGTCACCCCAGTGATTGCCCCATGAAAAAGGAGCCTCACATCTTGCTTGAGGATTTATGGGGCTCTCATAGCTCATCCAAACAGCTGTCCTGGTCACGACCACGGGGGGCCGAGGGGAGGAGGAACAGGGTGCTTGGAACGGGAGCCGTCCATCCCTCCGCAACCCCTGGACCCGGGATGAGCACAAAGACAGATGCTGGATTATAAATTGATTCACACTCCTCTCCTGAGAAGTGGTTCTGTGCTCACCCTCCCCTGGTGCAGTTCTGGGGCTGTATATGGGCTCCCCAGGTCCATGTGCTCTTCTGATATATTAAATGTTATTAGATAGTGATTAAAAATCGACCAAGAACTGGCTTCTAAATGTCGTTTCTTCTCAACAAAGGAAGTAAAGCACAAGTAACTCCAAATAATGATCTTGGGCTTCAAACACTGTCACTGGAAGTAAATTAGGAACTCTGAAATTGTGTTTTGTTCTACAAGACATCTGCTTTGTGTCTCATCTTTCTCCATAGAGTTAGGCCAGTCTCGACTGGGCAGGATGAGCTCACGTGAGTTTACATCTGAAGGTCATGAAGACCCTCCCGCAGGCTGCAGGTTCTGCCCAGGGGATTGAGTCAACTCTTGCAAATTTTCTTATGGAATCAATCGCTGTGGAATCTCCTCCTTTTGCATCCTTTTTGGTGATTGCCTTTTACCTGACAGATCCTTTCTTGCTCTTCCTCTGTGTAGCTTGTCACTTGTTATTTGAGAAACTTTACTTGAGGAATTTGGAGTGTCGTGTTATACTTTGCACATCATCGGTTTATGTGTGTGAGCTGCAGCAAAGCGCAGTGATTGCTTAAAAACACTATAGTTACTTAAAAGAGATGACTTTGATTGTGTGTTTTTTGTTCCCATCACAATAACACTTTGCAGGTGATTATTAAATTAGAGATTTTCTTTGTTTTTTGAACAAAAAAAACCCAACCTTTTTCATGTCAGTGCCAATTATGAGTAGTAATTTTTCACATTTTACAAAAGAACTTTCTGTCCTGCCTCCACGCCCCCCCAAATAAAGAAGGGCTTTGACACTCTATGACAAGGAGGTGGGGGGTAGGGTTTTTTATTATTATTTTTTGCAAACACAGTGCTTTTGACTTTTCTTTAAAAAATCTGTTGACTCTATTGAAATGTGACAGGGCAATATTTAACCTGAATAGAGGCATGTTGACTCCTCTTATTAAAACTGACAGTTAAGGACATTTCTCTCTTTATTCCTTCTGATACACGCAGACAAGTCTTCACTGCTAACTAGTATACAAAATCAAAAACAAAAAAATAGCGAGTGAGGAGATGAGTACCTTATAAACAATATATGAATGACAATTGCAAGTTTAATCTAGCAAAGAAACCTTTTTTTATCCTTTAAGAAAATTAAAGCCCTTTCAAATTAGCTTGATATATGAAGACAGGCTGACATCATTAATTTTCAAGTGTTCATTCTTCTTCCCTCGCTCCCGTGGCACACGGATGTGCATGTTCCAGGTGTGCTGGATGGGTCCACAGCGACACCTATAGCGAGAGCTGGATCATGCCTGGGCTGGTCCCTTGTGGGGCATGGGTTGGCTCACAGGTGAGACCTGCTCATCCTCTTCCCTGGGGGCTTTTTGGGGCATTGGCTTGGAGTTTCTTTTTGAGGAGAAAGACAGTCGAGTGGTCTGATGGCGAGATCCCATCTGATCTGCTCTCCCTTGGGGTTGAGAAGATGGATGTGAAAAATTTGTGAACTCCCCATCCTTGGAAGTGTCCAAGGCAAGGTTGAACAGGGCTTGGAGCAACCTGGGATAGTGGAAGGTGCCCCTGCCTATGGCAGGGGGTGGAATGAGATGAACTTCAAGGTTCCTTCCAACCCAAACCATTCTATGACTGTCTGACCTGCGCGAGGCTCTTTGGAGAACTTGGAAGTTCATCTTGATTTGTGTATCCAAGGCTGAAAAACCCAAGTTGTTCAATATTTCCTTAGTTACTTCCTGAAGCAATTGTGTAAATATCTGTACCCATAGGGTATGTTGGCTGCCCCTTGCCTGTGGGAGGTTGCTGCTTCTGGGGTATTGGTAGAATTTCTGGAAAAGGAATTGGTTTCAAAGTAGCATTAAATAGAAGTTTGTACCCTTGGATGTGGGGGAGGGTGGCATGAACATCAGAGAGGCAAGAGACAGGAAAGAGCCTGTTCTTAACCTCATCCCATCTGTTTGAAGCACAGGACTGAAACCTGGCAGTGGGTGAACCAACAGTGATGGTGGTTGGACCAGTCCTTCTCTTTGCACCAGTCGGTTCATTGGAAAGAGTGAACAGTCTGATGTGTGTTTTGTACCTGTCTCAGGAATTTGGAGAATCTCTAATGCCCCAAGGCAGGTGGTTCAGGCTCTACAAGAATGGGGGCTGATGCACAGTGTGTTGTGAGGTTCCATGATGGAATCTGGGGTCTGTAGACATTTTCACACAGGTTTGACAGAAGGATGATTAGTCACCTGTATTGTTTGGACACTTGTTGCAGTCTGAAATTCAGATACCTGCAGAAAAAGGGCTGCTTGGGTCTATGTGGTAAACCTTGGGCAACAAAGGCTGAGAGAAATCTCTTCATCTGAAGGACTTGGCCTTCCTCACAAGACCTGTTATGTACAACAGTGTGGATTAACCTGGCTCCTGCAGCAGGATAAGGAAGGACTTTGAGATGCAGTTATCAAACCGTGTTGAAACCCCTTTGTTTTCTCCCCCCCATGTAATCCTGGTTAAGGGAAATATTAATCAGTTGTGTAACTGTAGCAGAAACCTGTGCAATCCTCTAGTTAACATAAAGCCATCCCCTAATTAACATAACTCTCCTCCTCATTAACGTGTCAAGCCTCCAGGACCCTTAAATTGCACTCAGGTGTTCAATAAAGTATTCCAGTTTTTGCCCCCATATCTGGGATCGTCTTAGATTTCTGGATTGTTACAGACAATCCTGGATGGGCAGTCAGCAGCAGCAGAGAGGATTGACAGAAGAAACAGGAGACCAAAACTGGGGATTAGGGAATTTATGGTGTTGAACCTTCTGTAAAACCAACTGAACTTAAGAACAAAATTTAACGTCTTTATATTGGGAGTCACGTTTCAGAATTGAGCTGCTACTGAATTTTTTTTGGAGCAGTCTTGCTCCCAGAACACGTGTGTGCATCCAAGCCGCAAAAGAAGATCCAAATCTGTATGGAAAATGTGTGATCTGATGCCTTGGTTGATGTATGTGGTTAATAGCCGTGTTTCTACAGATAACAAAGGGATCAAGGACTCTGGGTAGAAAATTCCCATACCTTTAGACCCAGGGACAAATGGAAACCATCAGGTGATTGGCACAAGAGGTGGGGAGAGAACATGTTCCTTGTAAAGCCGAGGTAGTAATTTTACACCAAATGGCTCTTCGTGCACTGTTACAGTTATTTTGTTGTTTCTGCTCTCAAGACCCCCACAGGCTTTATCCTAATCTTAGCTCTACCTGTGACACGCAGCCTGCTCTGGTTTGTGCCAGGGTTGTACCCCCTGTGTCACTGATGCCTGCCATGTGCTCCCACAGCACTGACTCCATCCTGGCAGGGGTCCCCTGCCCCACAGCCCCCATCCTGGCCTCCTGGATCTGCTGCAAATACCCTCAATCAGATGCTTCACTGCTCTGTTTAAGGCCCTTCGCTGGCCCAGCAAAACCTCTGTGCTCCTTTCAGTCCCCTGAGAGCTTTGCCAGGGGCTCACTTCCCTGTCACGAGTCAGGGTGGATGCTCCCCCTCCTCCTCATCCTCTCCAATTACTTGCTTTTCTGATGAGTATTTTTGCACTTTCTCCCATACTGTCACTAAAGAGTGAGAAAAGCACTCAGAGTCCCCGAAGCCACCGCCCTCCCTTCTTTCACATCTCCTGAATCCATCTGTGCCCACTAAAGCCCGAGGTGGGTGGTGGCTGAGGCCCCAGTGAGCTGGGAGTGCACGGCTCATATTTGCTCATATTTGGATTGCCCACAGTCTCCCATCACCTGTCCAACCCCCTTCAAAATTTTACCCACTTCTGCAGCTTGACATTTAACTTGGTAGCTCCTAAGGCAGTTGCTGTCATTTCTTCCATTGGTACAGAACTTGAAGATGATGCCACAATATAAATATGGAATAACAATAAAGGCTCAGTATCAAACAGGATAAGTTTTGGTAGTAAGTGTTAGCAAGGAACAGAATTCATTCTCTGTGGTTCCAAAAATGCTTCTATCCTTGCCAGCAGTGGTCAACTTACATAGATTGAAATTGGGTTTTTAAACAGTTTTTATGGTTTTTAGTAATCTTTGCATAATCAAGGTCTTTGGTTCTGTCCATCATTAGGGGAGGCGAATACATGAATCACTCTGGGTTCTTTAGCCAACAGCCCAGAGTGCTGAAGAGCGTTTCATTTCTGGTGTGATGAAGCAGTGGAGGACTGGAAACTGATGGATAGAATAGACTAGGTTTCTTTTTTTGTGGGAATCACACATGGGCAGACACTGCCAGCCCTTGTCTTGCCTTCTTGCTATTTATTCCAGCTTTTTCAAAAACAAGTTTCCAATAATTTCTCTAAGAGCGAAAAGGAGAAATCATAGAGTGAACCTGAGACTGTGGCTGCAATCACACAGGCTTCCTGAGGAGAGGCACTGGAAAACTCATAAAGTTTAAACTATGCACAAAATTCACTAAACAGAGAACGAGCCTTTAGAAAGAGACCACAAAGGACAGTCACTTCAGGAGTGCCCAAGTGTCTTGCAGGAGAGTGATTCTCACTGCACCAACTGTGTGGATGTGGATTTAGGATCTGCTGGCATTTGGAGGTAGAGCACTGATGAGTCACCGTCAGCACGACCTGCTCTGTCCTTTGAAAACAACAGCCTGTTCAGTGGTGCTGAGAACGAGGGGAGAGTGTGGGAAATGTAATCAAAGTATCCTCTTTACACCCCTCCAGTGTCATGGATACTGTAGGTTTGTGTAGCTGCAAGGGGAGACTGAGCAAGTGCATGGAAAGAGAAATCCATGAGGAGATATTAAACACGGCCGTGTCCTCCTCGGGCGGGCCCCGAGCACTCACTGCCGGGGCTGGGTGGGTGTTTGAGGGAAGCACTGTACTCTCCTCCCTGGGTACCTGCTTTTGATGGCTGTTGGATGCTGGGCACAAGGCTAAGTGGACATTTGGTGGGACCCAGCACAGCTGTTTGTGTGTTCTCATTTTCTGCAGTAATTCAGAGAGAGCAGAGCTGCAGTTCAGTGGGGTTTGTGTTGTGGGTGGGAACGGCCACGGGAGAGATCTGGCCAGGCTGTTAAGCTCATATGTCCTTAGAATGGTGGTTGTAGGACATCCATGAGGCTCTTGGAGCAGTACTAGGGATGAGCATGTGACAAAAAATGGCCTTGAATTCTCTATTCTGTTTTTCATGTTGGTCCTTCCGAGGATTATCAGGGGAACGTTTTAATGCTGAGGGCACTGCACAGTTAGAGGCTGATTCTCATCTGCTCCTTGTCTCCATTCAGTCCTGCAGCTGAAGGGAGGTTCAACTTAGAAACCTTAATTTCAGGGTTGTATATAAGGCTTTTAAAAATACATCTTTCTTCTTCAAAAGAAGTAAACTTTTATTGCACTTTTTCTATTGTTGTAAATTTGATTGGCCAGATGTTGTTTAGGCTCACTGTGGTTTTGTTCAAAAATTCTTTTTGTAGATTTTGACAGGGGCCTGGTTTGGTGAATGAGGAACCTATCAAAGGGGGAAATAATTTTTTTATTTTTTGTTGCACCTTAACTTTTGCAGATGTTGTAAGTTCTATGATTTCCAACATTTTCAGCACATCTTTCCTTTAGTTTGGTGAAATAAAATATCCTGGGTCTGCAGAGGTGAAGGGTGACAAAGCTGAATGTTCTCGGCCGAACTTCTCCTGCTGCCTGGCAGGAAACCTCATCCATAGCCTCGTCCATCCATGTGGGAAAGGGGCCAAGACACAGCTCTGATCCCATCTCCTCCTGTCCCAACTCCAGGCAAGTGTTATGCAACCAAGGGCAAAACATCCTGTTTGGGAGTGAATTAGGAAGCCGGTGCAGTCTGACACTGGTGGCGTTCAAACACGGAGCTGTGGCAGTTCATCTTCCCTGGAGATGGAGCTCGGGCACTGGCAGGGGTATCTTCCTGTCTCCAGGATTTTCCCTCCTCACACAGGTCTTTTCCTCTCCATATGTCTTACTGAAGGAACGTTCTGTCTGTAATTTAGAGCTGACAGAGTTGACTCTGCAGCTTCTTGGTGGTTCACCTGAGAACTGTGGACAGCAATAGCAGGTGAGGGACAGCAGGTACTGATGTTGAGCACAGGCATCACTGTTGGCATGACTGAAATTTAGGCAAAAAAAAAATCACAGAAGAATTTTGTCTTAAAAATATCCATTAATTTAAGCTTTTTTTTTGTTTAAGAATAATATTAATGCTGTGGTTGCAAGTGTAGCTGGCTGGGAGTCAACAGCACCAAACCACAGCCCAATGGGAGCACAGATTCAAGGACTGAGGGTGTTCTTAAGCCCTTGTCCTTTTGGTCCCTTCTGATTAAGAAGGGTTGTTGGAGAAACAATGTTGTGCATGTCCGTAGGAAATTACCTAAAACCATTCTGATCCATAAATAAAAATTAGTCTTCATTGGATGAGAACTACATTTGAATACACTGATGTTTGTGCGTTATCTGCATTTGTGTGTTCTTTATTTCACCTGGTAAGTGCCCCATGCTTTGCCCCTGAATTAGGATGCTCTCTATGCATTCCAGTTTGAGTCCTATTAAAGAGAATTAACTTTGGTAACACCACATTGGAGCAGGAATGGCTCTCTCAGCTCGGCGCCGCTTGGGGTCCTCAGGTCAACCTCTTTAATTAAGTCTTGTAATGTTAAGAGTGAATTCAATACCCATCCTACCCTATCAGAGCTAACACTCTTTCCTGCACTGCTTTTATCAGCATGCCCAATTTTCCACCTGGAATTTGTTTTAACGAAGCCCAAATCCTATTTTGCCGAACGCTGGAGGCTGTGTGGAACATTCTGCCCGTGATTCCGTTAAGCCACACTCTGAAACTCGGGACAAACAAGCTGTAAGCTGCGTTTTGATGTCAGGTTAAGCTATTATGGTACAAATTGTGTTTAATATATTTTTAAATACTTTCTTTAATATTTTATAGGGTTTTTTCCCTATTGAATTAGCAGTAAAACAGCAGTGCTTCATATTTCAGATCTTTTTCCACCCTTTGGAGGCCTGTGTTCCACATGATCTGGTTACCAGCTGGACAGCCAGAGGCTGAGCACAAAGCAGCACAGCAGACTCAATTTCTGCCCTAGTGTTCAGCCAGAGTGTTTTTCCACAAATAAACCACTTTCTCATATACTCCCTTCCTAGTTTAATTCCACCCAAAAAATAGAGATGTTTCTTTCCTCCAACTTTTACTCCGTGGGCCACTGAAACCGTAGAAATTCAGTACCTGGGTTTTAATCTGTGAGGAGGATGCATAACTCACCCCATTTGCCCATTTAAATGTTCATTTAAATTACAGTTTCAGTTCTGTATGTCTCTTCTAAGATGAGCAGTTCTCTTAATTTCTCTTTATATTTTATTTGTTTAATGGTAATAGTGTGCTCGAAGTAGGTAAGAACTGTGGCATGACATTGTCAGGCTTCAACAAACATGAAAAGAAACGAGGTTGTTAAAATACAGGTTTGACTACAGTTGGATTCCCAGTAGTGACAGGCCCAAGAAGTGTAGGAGGGACATGTGAGAAATGGGTTTTGCTGTCTCTTTAAAAAAAAAAGAAGGAAATTAAAAAAGCCTTGGGAGATCTCAGCAAATACTGTCTGGCCAAAGCAAAGCATTGGTGTGCAGGTGGATCACCTCTGGTAAGATCCAGGTCAGCTCATGGAAGTGTGTCCTTAGAATTGGACTTTTCTCTTTCTCCCTTCCCCTTCCCCCCTGCTCTTTTCCTCCTTTTCTTTGCCCCTTCATTTAGAACTGACAGAGCTCAGTAGACTATGGAGTATTTGATGGGAAGCAGTGCCACACACTTACTATTATCTGCACTGACACAGGACCGCAGAAATTTGGTAAATAGCTGTTTTGTCACTAAAGTCAATGCACTTGACCCTGTTTACACACGGGGAGAGAATCTTTGAGTACGAAGTTGCCATTTCTGTAGTGATTTTTCAGAGTGAAACCACACTTAATGCTCAGACTGGAGGGAAGAGGGGTGGTCTGCACGTGTTACACGTCCGGAATGAAATCCCATTTGTTCCCCGATGTAAACATTGGGGCGTCAAACCCTTGAACTCGTCTGGTTTCAGCACATTCTCCTCTTGTGATCATGGTTAATTTAATATAGTTTAAAATTAAAAAGTTAAATGAAAAGCTGTTTTTCTGCAGGCTGTTTTCCAAATTTTGCCAGTCCTCCTGTTTTTACTGTGCTTGTTCAATTAACCAGCAGCCACATGTGTATGTGTGTGTGTGTGTGTACATCTGTTCCGGGCGGGGATGCAGTGTCTGAACACGTGTAGGAATGAAGTGCAGTTCCATTTGGGCGAGGTGAGGGAGCCATGAGGGGGCCACCTGCTCTGACACGATGCTCCGTGTGTATGGCTGAGGAGGAGAGACTGGAAAACAATTACCTTCTCACATGGACTTGGTAGAGCAAAAGAACAAACTAAACTAATTTCAACTAATTTTTCCCTTGGGATGGGAGTGCATTGGCAGGATTGCCCTGTTTGCACAGCAGAGCGTGTGAAATAAATAGCATTAATAGTAATTCTATATAATTAATAAATTAGCAAAATTTTCCTGATATGTTTGATCTATACAGCAAAGTTTATTTTTCGTTTTCTAGTGAGAAACCAGGATGTCTTTGATTTTCTGTGGATACCTGAGGCACACAAAGCTCGTGGGCAGGGTGTCAATCAGAGGGTCTGGAGGTGGAGCACCAAGGGGTGGGTGCAGCACTGCCACTCCGTGCCTGCTGTCCCCATCACTGCTGCCCTCATTCCCAGCTCCTGCTATCTGCCCTTGAAGCCTCACAGAATATCCTGAGCTGGAAGGGACCCACAAGGATCATGGAGTCCCACTCCACCATGAAAGGTGCTGGCTCTTTACTGTGAGCAGCAGTGTTACCTCATGTTCATATTCATGTACCCAGAAAGACCCAGCTATTGCTTAGTGTCTACTTTTCTTTTTAACATACAGTTTTTTATATAAATACATCCAGTGAGGAACAGATTGGAAATATTTGCAGAACGCGAAGTTCTGCAAATAATTCGAGGTGTGAGTTTTAGCTGGCTCGGTGCTGATTCTCTGTGTGGACAGTCTCAGGGCAGGGACATCTCTGTGAAAGGCAGCTCACTCCGGTTCCCAGCGAGGTGGGATGCGCTGAAGGTCCCAGGGCTGTCCCTGGGGCAGCAGATCCAGGCACAGGGACATCGGTTTGTTCCAGGACACGCTGCGGAGCTCAGACAGTGCAGCCAGCTATGGGACAGACCAAGAGATTGATTTAGGCAGGATTTAAAGACCTGGGACCTGATCCTGGAGGGCCCCCATCAACCCAACTTGTGCTGGTCTGGCAGTGGAAGCCTGGGCAGGTGGGATTTCTGTCGGCTCGGCAGCGGTTGGAGCCCAAGAGCTGTTGAAAGCACTTGAGCTGCACTGGATCTGGCTCCATTTATTCTTAATCCACCGCTCAGTAGAGTATCCACTTTACTTCTAAACCTCTTAGATTTTACTGGCCTGCATCACATCCTTGTAATTACTTGGACATGGGACTGTTCCTGTGGTTTTGCTGCACTTGCCTGAGAGCAATGCTGTGATGTTTCTGTCCAGCTGCCTTGCTGGTTTTCTCACAATTTGCCTGGCCTAACTGCAGTGAATTCCAGCTTCAACAGTACTGTCTAGATCTGCTTGAGAGTCAAGAGGGATGGGACAGATGAGCTTTCAATGCTGGATGTAATAGTAAGATTGATTGTTCTTGGAATTCCCAGACCTCTGAGCTGGGAGACAGGAATGGGGAGCAGAGTGAAGCCCCATAATCCAAGGAGAAATGGTCAGTGACCTGCTATGCTACTTAGACACACACAGGTCCATGGGGCTGGATGGATACACCCAAGGGTACTGAGGGAGCTGGTGGAAGTGCTCACAAAGCCACTTCCCATATTTTCCCAGAAGTCCCGGCTCACTGGGGAGATCGCAGGGGACTGGAGGTGAGCAGATGTGACGCTCACCTACCAGAAGGGTCAGAAGGAGGATCCACAGAATTCCAGGCCTGTCATCCTGACCTTGGTGCCAGGAAAGGTTGTGGAGCAGATCATCTGGAGTTGCATCACATAGCACGTGCAGGACAGCCAGGTGATCAGGGCCAGACAACATGAGTTTGTGAAACACAGGACCTGCTTGACCAACCTGATCTCCCTCCATGAGAAGATGCCCAGTGGGAAGGGCCATGGGGGTGCTGGTGGCAATGGCTGAACATGAACCCAGGTGGACAAGAAAGCCCATGGTACCTGGCCTGTACCAACCATGGTGTAGCAGCAGGACCAGGGCAGTGACCATCCCCTGTGCTGGGCACTGGTGAGGCACCTCCAATCTTGGGGTCAGTTCTGGGCCCCTCACTCCAAGACAGACATTGAGGGGCTGGAGCGTGTCCAGGGAAGGGCAACAGAGGTGGGGAAGGGTCTGGAGCACCAGGAGGGGTTGAGGGAGCTGTGCGGGCTCAACCTGGAGAAAAGGTGGCTCAGGGGGGACCTTCTCACTCTCTGCAACTCCCTGACAGGAGGGTGGAGCCAGGTGGGGGTCAGGCTCTGCTCCCAGGGAACAAGGGACAGGACGAGAGAAAATGGCCTCAGGTTGCACCAGAGGAGATTTAGGTTGGATATTGGGAAAATTTCTTCATGGAAAGGGTGCCCAGGCACTTGCATAGGCTGCCCAGGGCAGTGGTGGAGTCCCCATCCCTGGAGGGCTTAACAGCCATGTGGATGTGGCACTTGGGGACATGGGTTAGCGGTGGCCTTGGCAGTGCTGGGGGAACAGCTGGACTTGATGATTTTAAAGTCCTTTTCCAACCCAAAGGATTCAGTGATGTTCACAAGTGCTTGTGTGGAGGGTCAAAAAGCCAAGTTGTATCTCCTTTAGTGCCCCTGCTCCTGAAGGACGGGTATGATGATTTAAATTTTGTCCTAACAAGTGTCCTTACAGAAAGCACCACTTGGAAACAAACTTCACAGATCCCTCGCTCCTTACCAAGAGCAAACTTGCTGCTTTTCATTAAGCTGTTTGATTGCTATCGAGCTCCTCGTGTCAGTGCCAGAGGCAGCCGGGCTTTGTGCTCTGCGCTGGGTAATTGTGCCGTTTCTGTGGCCCGCTTTGGAACAATGGCTCATAAAAATCTTAAGCAGCTATCACTTTTCATGGCTAATGAACTGAGGATCTGGGAATTAGATCCAGAGCCAATTCTTGGATTAAACCTTCTGAGCCCAAAACAAGGCTGTCTTCAGGAATAAAAAACAAGGCAGGGCCGCCAGAGCAGGGCACTACAGAGTGTGACCTTCAAGATGTGAGATAAGTGACCAACATGAAGGGTACAGCAAAAACTAATCAAGGAGGAGGGCTGAATACCAAAGGGCTTGTCGGAGAGTCAGCAATGCAGGCGAGGGGCAGGGGGGAATTGTTTGTTTTTAGATGTGATTTCTAAAAGGCTTTTTGAGTTTCAGAAATATTTGAAGTAAGTGTCCCTCAACATTCACATGCTGATCAGGGGCAGAATGAGTTTGGTGGCCTCAGCCTGCCCTGGTGGAGGGGAGCGGGAGAAGCCCCCGAACGGGCTCCACGCACAAAGGAGGGAGTGGGCCGGTAATCCCGGGGTGCTGGTGGGTGGTCTGCGTTCAGGGGCAGCTCGGACGGCACATTTCATCCTGCAGGCCAAGAATATTTAGTACTTGCAGCCCAGAACCCGCAATCTCCTCTACACCCTGAAAGCCAAAGCAAATATCTGTACAAGGTATAGATTTCAGTGCTTCCTGGGAAATGAGAACGTTGAGAACAACTGGAAGAGTTGTAAATAGCGGCTTTAACAGGAAAATTCCAGAATGTGTTCAAAGTAAATTAGCTCCTGCCATGCTTCCCGCACCCCTCCTTCTGCCCCCCCCCCAGCCCACTTTTATTTGCTTTGAATTTCCCTTCTGCTCTCTTAGTTGACAGCATTTGCACTTATTTCTGTTAGGGAACACGGCCATTCTTTTTTATGGCAAGGTGAAAATAATTTTATTTTCATCACTTTTCCCCCACTCCTGTGATGGATTTACTTGAAAAAAAATAATGACGGGCTTCACAAACTGGCCTGACAGTTGTGATGCAGAGAGTGAGCTGGCTGAGCGGGGACAGTGAGGCATCTCTGTACCTATTATGGCAAAAATCGATAATGCTTTCTGTAAATTGCTCCTCCCAAAGGAGATGAACAAATGCAGGAGACAAGGGAAGCCATCATTCTGTATGAAAGCCCTGCACATTTGGACCAGTGCAATTATCAGGAAGGGCTTTTTTTCCCTCTTTTCTCTCTCTTTTTTTTGGGGGGGGGAGTGGAAAGTGAGAAAGAGCGGGATGCGAGAAAGGAAAGACTTATTTTTCCAGAAGTGTAAATTGAAGGCAGAGGTTCTGTGGCTTGTCCAAGCAGATTGCTTTGTGGGGCAAGGAAGGAAGTCTGATAATTTTTGGAAGTACTTGTACTCTTGGGATGTTTTTACCTTCCTGTAATGCATTCAGACTCCAGTTTTTCTGAGACAGCAGTTCTCTTTTCTCATCATCTGGAACCACAAGGTTCTGTTAATCCCCACCCATGTTCTGTTACCCTGAGTGGGAATTCCACAGAACACCAAGAACAGATTTTTCCTATTGTGGAGTCATATAAATTCTATATCAACTGGTATAAAAAGTCCTTAGGATCCCAATAGAGGAGCATGTGATGCCTTTGCTGCTGTGAGGACCGGCTGGGGTAAAGTCATTATTTGTCCAGTAAACAAGGAATAACAGGAAATATGAGAGGACATTCCCTTTGTGAATATCTTTTCTTAAAGAAGACACAAACTGAGGTTATCCAGAATGGATATAATATACATTGGGAATGAGGGTCTTCATCACTGGGGCATTGTGTTATCACTCGTGTCATGTGAGGCCTTTGGCAAGTCCTGCAGTTTCACCAAGTCTCAACTCTCCCATCAGAGAAGTGAGTTCATAATGACACTTGTCTGTGTTAAGGTCTTCACTTCTTCAAACCAGACCAGTTGAGTGCTGATTCTGTCACTGATAGAATCTCCTCTGCCCAGCAAACAGAGCACCTGTTGTTGTGAGGACAAGTTGAGACCCTTCCTGCCTCTGAAAGAGAAGCTCCTCAGCAACGTGACAATAAAATACTAGAATTTGTACTGTTCTATCACCTTTCCCTTAGGGTGACATTGCTGTTTCAGTGAGAAAAACAGTGAAAATAGCACAGATGAATGAGGAGTATATCAGAGTTGTTGTTTTTTAACAGAGGTAGAAGATACAGAAGTGAGACTGAAGGCAGGTGCTTGAATTTCAAGTGCCCTGAAGTTCAGAAAGACTTTTCACAAAGACATATTCAGAAAGGGCATTCAGCAAGTTCAAAAAAAGCCATGGTAGGTAACAGAGTTCAGCACCTATCACCTTGAATTAAATCTGGAGTGAAAGGAGAGGCGCTGGTGGGAAACGTTCAGCCCTTCAAAATGTGTCTCAGAGCTGTTGTCCCAGGAACACAGTCAAATGCTCAGGGATGTGTTGCCAGATGTGAGGAGTTATCAACAGCAGGACTTGGGAGAGCACAGTAAAGCTCTCACTGTGTGGGGTATGTTGAACCAGTGACATCATGTCGGAGGAGTTAAGCTGCTTTTCCAGTGCTAAGGAGGTGGATGTTGAGTGAAGATGGATAAATAGCAGGCAGAAAGGCCATGATGGAAAAAAGAAGGTTTTCAAGGGAGAAATTATTTATTCACATGGATTTCCTAAATTTAGTTTTCTAAGTTTGTAAGCCTTTCCTTTTTATTAATTTCAGTTTCTTTAGCAAGTGTTTTGTTCATGATTTCTAAGTCTCTCTTTGGAGGGCTAATAGTTGCTTCAGAGCTGGAGGAGAATGTGGGAATGAAAGCCGACATTGTCATTCCAGCAGAAGGTTTTGTTGGAGCTATTTCATGGTGTGTTAAAAACACAACAGCTGTTTACAGTTTGTGTGCATCTCCTGCACCCCACAGACGTGGTGTTGGTGGGAGCCTTTCTGTCCTGTGATCGGCACAGAAGGACTGATGAGCTTCTCATGTCGTGTTCTCAGAACCTGAGAAACAGCTTGAGTTTCTTCTTCCTAATACCTCTGGCATGGACTCGTGTTTGCTGGTTGGGAGATGTGTCGGATCAGGTTTCTGCCTTGGCAGAGAAAAGCCATGAGGAGAATGCCCAAGTGGGTTTGGCAGGGCAGTCAGTCGCTGTGAAGGGACACATTCCGTTGTTCCCAGTGTTGGGAGGTTGAGGAACTGTGATGGAAGCAGGGAGTGAGGCCACTCCTCTAAGCCAGTGTTCTGTCTCCCTCTCATGGAAGGGAAGAGCATGGCTTTGCCATTTATGTGAGCACAGGAACAGAACAAGCAAAAATGATTTGCTAAAATCAATAATTCTCATGTCATCTTAATGCATCTAAAATATTTAAAGGAAATATGTTTAAAAGCTATTATTACGGTTTACATCTTACTGCAAGTTTTAAATAATGAATTTGAGAAATGCTCCTGGAAAAGAAGGGTGGTTCTCATAACCAGGAGGCAAGTCTGGGAACGCAGCGGGCTACAGGTCAGGAAAGGGCAACTGGAAAGGTGACATCCATCACCCGCTGCCAGCGGCGGGTGCCGGGGATCTGCCTCCGCTAGCAGTACTTATTCTTCTGAAGGGAAAGCCTTCTAAACAAGGCTGTGAATTGGTTTTCATGCTCGCATTGACAGATTGGGAAAGCAGTTTGTTCTACCAAATTTAACAATGATATATCATTATCACAACTTTGGGGGAAATCTATAAAATCAATAAGTTTGTAGCCTGAACAGGATTTGTATCGCTTGCTTGCTGTGCTGGTGTCAAAGCGTGAGCATATGGATTGAGTCACAGCCTGAGATCAATGGAATTTGTGGACAGTAAGCTCAATAACAAGCCCTTCTGAAAAGAAATAGATGTAAAAAGCAAATTTACTAGAGTATAAAAAAAAAAAGCTAATATCTTTTCCGTGCTGGCTGTAAAGTGCTGTTTGGCTGCCGTTGGCTGCTGGTACTTTGAAAGCTGTCTGGGGTATGTGCTCGCAATGCTGAGTGCTGCTCCCTGCTCCCACTGCTTCCATGCGTCGCATGTACAGTTGGATGCTTCTGTTTGTAGGGCTTGTATTAGGAAACTCGCCAAGAATAGGAGGAGGGGGGGAAAATAGCCCTTTATATTGTAAACTGAATAAAGAATAAAAACAGTCAGTGTGTCTGCTGGGGAAAGACCATGGTGGCTTTATTTACTTTGTACTGGCAGGGCTTGCTAATGGAGAAAAATAAAAAGGCATAATTAAATAGTTTAATGAATTCGCAGCTCTTTTGTTTGAGTGGGGCTGGGAATGCATGTTCCAGAGGGCCTCACAAAGAGCTCGGCTGGTAGTGAGTTAAAAGTAGGAAATCAGTCCTTTGAAGGCATTTTTATACTTCATTATCCCAGCATGTAAAATGACTTGTACTAAACGATTGAGGATTTTTTTTTTCACTCTCTCTCTTTCTCTCTTCTTTTTCTAAACAAAGGAGAGCATCAGGGCGGCAGGAGCATAATTCCCCTCAGTGTCCTAGAGCCAATAGATCAGCTTGTCAGCAAATTGGTGGGCCTGTACTTATGTTTCAGTAAAATATAGGGCTCTGGGAAACTGTAGTGAACAACGAAACCACAAGCCAACCACCACAGAAACACACATGCTCTAAGAGATCCTGGGGGAACGGGGATGATAACACCTCCCTTTTCACCTCAGTACTTTGCAGTAGGCACATATTCACTTTTAAAGGGTTTTTGTGTGTGTGTATGTGCAGTAAAAAGAATAACGTTACATTTTTCCCCCAGGTTTTTTATTTCTTTGTTGTTATGGATGAGTAAAGCGGGATCAGTGAGGGTGGATTCCCTTTCTCACGGAACGCCAAGTGATTTTAATGCAAGGGTTTTAATGAAAGTAGTAGCATTCGTGAGTCCTCCTCAACTAGTGTGCACACTGGGTGATCGTGAAGGTGGAAGCATGACCTGTCCTGCAGAGCCAGGGACTGGGACAGCTGGCACTGTGCCAGGCAGGGACTGGCTTGGCCCCACATCCCTGTCCCAGTGTGTGCCCTCTACTACACATTTGCCATTGGCTCTGGCTTTTCAGAGCTTGGTCTTTAGTCTCCACATCTCCAGCATCCCTGGATTATTCTGTCCTCAGGGTGTAGAAGGGTAGATGGTCCATCTCACACCACTCTCTTGTGGGAATCAACTTTGAGTCGCTGCTCGTTGTTGTTGTGCTGGTGTTAATGGTGTGATCCCCCTGCACTGTAGGGACACCCCAACTCTTCCTGGGGCTCAACCTAATGAATTAATTTCATTAAAAGAGAGAGTATGTTGCAGTGCTGAGTGAGAATATGGGCAATTTCTATTAAACAAGGTGGCAGAAGTGGATGTGGCACTTTGGGACATGGCTTAGTGGTGGTCTTGGCAGTGCTGCATTAATGGTTGGAATTGAGGAGCTTGGAAGCCTTTTCTAACTTAAATGATTCCACGACTTTATGATTAGTCATTGTGGCCATTTCTGGTATGGACACAACGAGGAGGTCGTTTCATGCAGTGGAGGAGAAGCCCTTTGAGAATAAATACCTTTACAACCAAATGAAGGTTTTGCCACTGCCATCCTTGGGCAAAGCCACCGGCTCTGATGTCACCTGGCAGCTGGAGCTGGTCACACTGTGTGTGTGAGCCAGCTGCAAGCAGCAGGGAGCTTCCCTCCAGGACCTCACCTGGCCCACGGACGGGCATTTACAAAGCATTCCCTGGATTTTACAGCTCGAGTTTGCTTATAAACAACACTAACTGTTTGTTTCTTGTTAAAATTTACCTCATAAACAAATTTTACTGCCTTAGTTCCAGGCAATAATTGTTTAATCCTGACTTTCTCATCCCCGTAACACGGTGACTGTAAAGCTGTGGTTGGCACTTTATAGAATTTCCCTGTGCTCTCTGCAGTGGCCGTGGTGCCACGTGCTGCTCACAGGGACATTTTGTGCCCCCCGTGCAGGGGGACGGTCCCCCTCCCCCTGAGGAGGCTCTTAGTGGGAATGACATCAACCAACTGCAATGCTTTGCTCTGCCTGGAAAGAATTAAAACAGGGAAAATATCAAAAGAAGCCCAAAAGTCCAAAATGAAAGCAGCCTCCTGTTTCTGAAGTTTAACTTTCTGAGGTACCACTGAAGCCGTACCGTTTATTTACAGCCCGTGGCTGTCTCTCGTCCTTCTTGCTGAGTAGCAGGGAAACGCCGTGGAAGTGACTGCTTATATTGATTAGCAAGACAAGAGAGAGTTAGAGACCCTCAGCACTGCCACTTACAGTGGGCAGGAAACCCAAATTGACCAGTAATAAAGTGTTTGAGGTTGTACGAGGCGGCTCCTGGGGAAAGGCCTTCTCGGAGTGGGGATGCTGGGGGTGGAAAGCTGTCAATTCCCCGGGTTTGATGAGGACTAAGTGAACGAGCTCTTAAAGTGGCCGTTAAATGGGAGAGAAAGTATTTTTGCAAAGTTGGAAGGACGGATGTTCTTGGGTCCATAAATAAGCACTGCCGTCAGCAAGGAGTGCAAGCTTGGGCTTGGATTTTCTCTCCTTGTTGTGGCCTCCACTTACAGACAGGAGAAAAGTGAAAACATTGTTAGTCCCCCAAATAGCAATAGTGTAAAAAACTTAAATCCTTGCTGCCATATAGAGTGAGGCTGTAAAAGGAACACAGAAGGCCAAGCCAAAACTGCTTGGGCCATCACAGGCCAAAACAGCAGTGAGGTTTGAGCTCAGTGAGCAATTAAAAGCTAAGAATAATCAGTAACAGTGGAAGTCTTGTGGCAGTTATTGGGAATTATTCAGACCTGAAACCTGAATAATTACATAAATGGAATCTTTTTATCAAGTGCAAACTATCCTAGTGCAGAGGGTGGGTGTCAGATATGAGACCACCTTGCAGATTGCCATGAATGAGTATAAAAATACAGCAGAGCACATTGTGATAAAACCAGAGAGGCCGAGTCATCAAGTAAGAAGCAAGATGTATCAAAATAGGAAAAATAACTTTACTAGAGAACAATAGAAATGGGAAAATAAAAACTGAATCACCATTCAGTGGAGAGCAAAGAGCATTTTGAGACAGCCAAATGTTTCTGTATCCTCCTCTTCTGAAGGTGGCCCGTAGGACAGCAATTATTAATTAATGCCATTGCCAAATGAGTGAGATCTGAGTCCTGAAGAGAGATGAAGCAGGTTAAAGTGTCCAAGACAGCTGCTGTCAGAACCATTGCTTTCAAAACTCATTAAAAGAACACTCAGAGCCAAAATAAACTCAGAACTAGCAGTGGCTGGTTTTGAAAACTTGTGCAGGGAAGGCGAAATCCTAGAAGATAGTACAGTGTCCTGAGTTTAGACAGGAATTGTAGACCAGTCAGGTAACCTCCAGTTCCTGCAAAAACTCCGGAAAAAATAAGCAAACTATTTGTGAGTACTTGGAAGATGACAAGGGAAGGAATTACAAACATGGACTTGCCAGAAAAAATATTTTCTTGGCAACACGACAACTTGTGCAGCAGCATAACAGGTGTGGGCAGGGAGGGAGCAATCGCTGCCACATATCGTGAATTTAGGGAGAGTTTTGACACTGCTCACATGACTTTAGTTCTAAGCAAGCTGAGGAAATTTGGTTGAGATGAGTGTAGGTGTACAATGGGCTGAAGAATCATTTTTAGGACAAACTTATCACTGTCAGAACGGAAGGAGGTATGAACTGAGGTTTGGCAGGGGTCTGCCTGACCCTGGGTCACTGCAGTGTTTGCTCTAAGGAGCTGAATCACAAAATAGGAAATATATTTACCGAGCTTTCAGACACCAGAAAGCTGAGCTAGTGAGTACATTCAGGGATAGGAGCACAACTCAAAGTAGTCTGACAGGTGGGGGTGATGGCTTGGCAAAAACTGAATTAAATTCTGTGGAGACACCTCCAAGATCTTAGGGAAAGTTTGGGATGTGCACCAGAAATGTAATGTGTTAATAGTAGTAATTTCTTGACCAACTGCCCTGACGGTGGATTCAAATCTCATGTCATCCTTCTACTGTGAGAACTGAAATTATTTCTACCTGTGTCCCTCCAGTCTGGTTTTGTTTGTTCATTTAAGAGTAAAGTCTAACATCTTCCACAAATCCTCTCGAGATCCTTAAATCCGTGTGTTGCATGAAGCCATTCAGTTAGAGACAGTCAACAACACTTCCTTATTATTAATTTGTTACAGGCAAAATTCCATCTCTGTTTTTATGATGTTTGTGGTACTGTGGACGTTCCCGCTTTTCCCCTTCACTGCCCCCCAAAAGCTCACTTCAGCAGTATGAAGTGAACCATGCTCAGAGTGTTATTAAGTAATATTCCTTATTACCAAAAGCACAGGGCTCCCTTTAATGAGAGCCTTAATGCTCCCAGCTCATGTCACTGTCTGGGGAGCCCCTTTCCTTTGTCCATAATGAGGAGCTCCTCATTTGCACTGTCCCTGAATTTATGGAGGGACAGGGAAAAAAACTTCGATTTATTATGTCTTAAATGAACTGCTCCCAAAGCAAAAACAAAGAGGGCAGTAAACTGGTGCCTCTGCACTATGTAGTTTGATTTTTATGGAGCTGTATCGTGATGTTGTGCCTCACCTAAGCAGGGTGAGCACGGGCTATAATTACCTCTTGTGAACCCCATTTTCTGATAACCTCCCTGGCCTCTCCCTCTTCAGGGTGTTGAATCTGTCAGTTAGGGGATTTTATTTGTTCTCACTGATGGAGCAGGATATGGTTAGAAGCAATGAAGCTCATTTGATATCTCATTTACCTGAAAAAATGGGGCTTGCTCCCTGAATTTGAAACAGGAAAAGCATTCCTGTTCTGTGGATTTTACTCTGCTGTGCTTCAGCAATTCTTTCCCTTAATTCTCTCTCCTCATGTTCATCTTCACCTTCTCCTGCTCCAGCTGCACTATCAGTTCCCTTCTTTGGCAGATATTACTGCATTCTGTAAGAGTTAACTAAAAAGAAAACAGGCTTTAATTGATGAATCCCAGTTTTAGAAAAAAGGGCTTAAAGGTCAAAGCCTTCCTTTGTAGAGGGAATAGCCAGGCAGTAATAGCTGTGTTCCTGGGCTGAGATAAACCCACCGTCTCTTGTGCAGGATGAATTGACATAATGGTGCTATTCCTTGCTTTTCTGACTTAGGGAAAAATGTACTAATTCCCTGAAGTTTTATTATAATTTAAATTCTTTACAGGAGTGTTTTGGATAAACACACAACTGTGTCTTTGGTGTGATCAATTTAAAATAAAATTTGAGGTGGAAGGTTTCATGACAGGGGTTTGGTTTGGTTTTCTTTTGACTTTGGCTCACCTTATACTCCCTTGTATTCTGAAATGGGAGCCACCTAAAACATATTTTTCATGTAGATAACAGCAATCTAGAACTGTCTGTCTAACCTGTGACAAAAAGCAGAAATCAATAATAAATGATCCGCTGCCTTCCTGGTTTTGCCGTGTGTGTGAGTGTTTTCTCTGTAGTTCAAGGGTTATAGAAATTACAGTCGACAAATCCCAGCTACAAGTAACACTTCTAGCATTTTGCATAAAGTCTTAAAACCTTTCTATTTATTTCCTTTCCTGCAAGAGTCAAGTAAGAGGCTTTTGCACACCAAAGGAAGGTTTTTTTAGACTTAAACTTCAGAATATTTTCAATATCTGCAACATTATCTTTTGAATAATAATTACGTCTTATATTAAATTATAAGACAGCAGGATTCAGGATTAGATCTCTGCATATTATTCTAGTGAAGGAAATTATGACAGGGGTCATTTTTTAGAATTATGTAGGAGGGTAAAAGGTCCCAGGCAGCATTAGAAGGGAAGGCGTTTATAATTAAATTGTAATTTAGGCCTATGATTTATAGTTTTCTCAATGAAAAATTTGGTGCTGGAGAGAGATCCTAGGAGGAACTTTAGTGAGATACAACTTAATGAAATAATAAAAAGAAAAATGATTCTGGAATAGACTGTATTGCAGTGGTCCCCGTTCGGATGCTGCAGTGGAGCTGCTGTGCTGTCACGGCTTCCCTTAGAAACTCTCTTTTTCAAGGAGCTTATTTCTAGGCAGTAAAGCGTGGTTTAGTCTGAAACATGGCATGGAGGGTTTCAGATCAAAGTGATTTTCACAATATATACATATTTTTAACTCGTTTAGCTCATTAAAACTTAGGGAAGTGTTCTAAACCATACAAGTTGTCAGTTCAGGACAAACCGCTGGTTCTTTTTGTTATTGTTAGTCATGAGATGCAAGAAAACTGTGAGCCTTGTTCTTCTTCATAATGTGTAAAGTCCATTAGAGTGTGGATGCTGGAAACCAGCTCAGAAATAGCACCCACTTATCTAGAAATAGCTCATTTCTGCCTAATGTACAGAGTGGTTTGGAGTTCAGTATTACTCTGTAGAGCAGAATTAAAGAAGGAGCATTTTTGTAATTATTTTTATTAATTAATAGGCTAAACTCCTCCCTGCCATGATGAAGAATGATTCTACTGGCAGGAAAACATTAATACAGAAAGGTTAAGTGATTTGCCAAAGGCCATTGAGGCAGTGAGTGCCTGATCTGACCCCAGGAGCCATCTCTGACTTGACTTGTCGGGCAGTAAAACTCTGCTGGACTGGTTTGCGTGGTGGCCAACAGCGAGGTGGGTTAAACCACATTCAGGCTAGGAAGGACTAATTTTCATTAAAAATGACTTTAAGAAAGGCTGTAGGTTCAGACATTGCTTTCTGAACACCATGTGCTTGTGCAAACTCAGCAGTTGTTCTGACAATTTGTTTATTCACTGGTCCAAGTTGTAAAAATATCCTTTTTCTTTTCCCTGCAATTACTTGAATTTTGTGTAAAGTTGTAGAAAGTCACTGGGCAAGTTTAGTGTGTGGGTTTCAAGATCTCTTCCTGGATTTTACTACACTCAGATTAAGGCACTGTATCAAGCCTTCTGATACTTAAATTTTTTGTAGTAACTTTGAATGCAAATAAGAACGTGATTAAAATAAACATACTTAAGCACCTTTTGAAATAAATGAAAGTGTTGAAATTGTGTCTGGACAAAGCGTGACATTCTTCACGTCACAGAAAGATGGGAAGGTGACTTAAAAATACCATATATGGAACTTGAAAAGGGAAGAAGAGAAGGATCCTGAATTAGGGAAATTCTCTCGTGTTCCCCCTGGCAGGGATTGCTGAGGGCACAGGAACTCACTGCGTGTGCCAGAAGGGGCTGTAAGGGACAGGTGGGTGACCTGGGGGACACAAACCCTGGGGAGCTGAAGAGGCAGCGGAGCTGAGACGGGCAGTAACTGCTTTTCTAACCATTGATAATACTTGCATTTTAAACATTCAGTTGAAAATTATCCAAATATCTGTTTATTCAACACAGTGCACAGAATCCTCCCAAATATCCAGATTTAATGAGAAAACAATCGGCTTTTTAAAGACTTTGTGTTCCCATAAAGAATATTTAGGAATGTTAACAAATAATGTTGTAAGTTGGGAAAAAAAAAGAAGTCTTAATAGCACTGATTATTCTGTGTTTTCTGTGTAAATAACGGATACTTTCAAATTTATCTAAATAAAGAAGTTATGTCACAGGCTCTAGAATTTCCATAAGAGCTATTTCTTATTTCATTGTGTCAAATTAAA
The DNA here is from genome assembly GCF_001715985.3 of Manacus vitellinus. NCBI lineage: Eukaryota > Metazoa > Chordata > Aves > Passeriformes > Pipridae > Manacus > Manacus vitellinus. The sequence goes on from NW_021938838.1 coordinate 8,939,432, forward strand.
AATAAAATACAGAATAGCTTTTATTTTATTTCCTTTTTCCAAGCTAACCTGAAAAAGAAGAGGTTAAGAACGATACCTGAAAAAAGGGATGTTTCACCCTAAAGAGGAAAACAATTTATTTACAGAAAATGATTTTTCCCCCCCTGTAATTTTGTGAACGTTTCTCGCAGTAACTGTTGATTATGGAAACATTTAAGTCCCGGCTTTCTCCTCGGTCCCTCCTGCCCCGGTCCCTGTCCCGGTCCCTGTCCCTGTCCCTGCTCCCGGAGCGCTCCCAGCGTTGTCCTCTTTGTGTGGCGGCGCCGCGATCGCCCTCAGTGACCGCGACTCGAAGGAGCGGCCCCTTTGTTTAGGGAAAGTCGCTTCGGTAATTAGAAACAGCGAGGGGTGTAACAAACACTCCAGAAAATGAGTTACAAGGTGTGAATGCGTCTTTTGTTTCACAGAGTGTCATTTCCCTCACGGCGAAGCCCCGGGTGAGGCTCTGCCCAGCCCTGCGCTGACCGGGGGCCGTGAGGGGCCAGGACAGGCTGTGGCCCCGTGACAGCCCGAGGGGTGAGGCTCTGCCCAGCCCTGCGCTGACCGGGGGCCGTGAGGGGCCAGGACAGGCTGTGGCCCCGTGACAGCCCGAGGGCTGTCAGTCTGTGCTTCCCTTCCCTGGGCACCTCAGCCAGAAGCTGTTGCCCTTCACTATTAACAACTTTACTTTTTACATTTTACTTTTTACTTGCTACCACTGTTTACACGGGTCTGAAGTGACAGGATGAAAAGAAACGGCTTTAAACTGAAAGAGAGTAGGTTTAGGTAAGATATTGGGAAGAAATGCTTCCCTGTGAGGGTGGTGAGGCCCTGGCACAGGTTGCCCAGAGAAGCTGTGGCTGCCCCATCCCTGGAAGTGTCCAAGGTCAGGTTGGACAGGGCTTGGAGCAATCTGGGATAGTGGAAGGTGTCCCTACCCATGGCAGGGGGTGGAACCAGATGAGTTTTAAGGTCCCTTCCAACCCAATCTGGGATCCTGTGATTTGTATTTTGACTCCTTTGACTTCCATGACTCCCACCAGCACGAGGCCATTCTGATGCCGCTTTCCTGCTCCTGTTCTCCCCTCAGCCCCAGCCTTGACATTACTAGGAGCACACGAATGTGTGACAGGGGAGTCTGTGCTGTTGTGGGCTCTGCCAGGGCCGTGGCTCCAGGGGGGCCAGCCTGGCTCTCTCAGAGCCTCGAGGAAGGTTGGGTGGGTACAGGGGACAAAGGACCCCGAGGAACAGTCCTGGTGCCAGGGGTCTCTGGGGGCCGTGGGAGGGCAGCTCCATCCTCGTGGAGAACAGGGAGAACGCCGGAGCCCAAGGCATTTACCCCCGGGGTGGGCAGGGATGGAGCCACAGGGGTGTTTGGTGTAGTAAAGTAGGCGTTCACTGCTGTGAGGGCTCCTGTGTGAGTGGGAGAGGCTGGGACTGAGATAGTGCCGAGGAAGTGGAGCATGGGCTCCATGACGAAGCACGTAAATGCCTCTTCAGAACCCAGGATTTTTCCTGCCTGTGCCTCTGGCTGCAGACAGTGCTGGGCAGGTCACTGAGCCCTGGTGCTGAGCTGCTCTCACTGTCTGGGCACAGCCCGCAAGCGGGGGTGAAAAATCACTGCTGTGAAAACCATTCTAGGAACGTATTAAATGCTGTGAAATGCTGTGCTTCGAAGAAAAAAAATCAAGTCTTAGGTGGCTTACAGTGGATACCCAAAATTAATAGACATATTTGACCTTAATCTGTCTTCCTGGACAAGTTTAATTATAGCAATTTCTTAACTTCAGCTCAAGCTCTGGTTTTAGAAATGTTAGTGTTCGTTGAATGTGTGGGGTTTTGTATTTAATATCACTGTGTTTTCTAAGGAAAAGCAAAAATCTACAGAAATTGACTGGAGTGGAATAACCCAGGACTTTCGAGGTGCCCCAGATTAATTCCTAAATAAATTATTGTTTCTGAGATGAGCTCAAATTGGGGGCAAGGAGAAGGAAATTAGAAATACTGTTTTAGAGCCAAACTTAAAAGGGATTTTTTTTTTGAATGATTTTATTCCCTTTGTGATCACAGCCTGTCCTGGCAAGAATCTTTCAATGTAAACCATTGGGTATGAGCTGATGATTAAAACCTGACGATCTACATGTTGATTTACACCAACTGGAGTTGGAGCTTTTTTTTTTAGCCTTTATTTTTTTGTCTTCTCTAACTTAAACAAAGATGTAAAGGTTATGATACCACTGTGTAATTTGAAATATAAATATTTGAAAATGCAATATGTGCTACCACTCAGTAATATGGTATGTAGTAGTAGTACATCCTAATATGTACTATTAGTAGTACTAGTAATGTAATTACTTCAGCTTTTTAGTGTTCTTTTCTGTACCTCAGTCCTGCCAGCAGCATCATGAAGGACCTTTACTCTGCCCCTGAGGAGCTTCAGACACCACAACTTGCAGAACTGTACAGAACTAATGACTGATAGGAATGAAAGCTTTGGGTCTACCCTGGTTTTTCTTAGATGTTGTATAAAAATGCATTTCTGATTTCCCAGAAATTTGGAAAGAGATGTTTTATCTCTTACACGATGGATACCATTTTAGCATGTTTTACTCTTTCTCTGTTTACAAGAAAAAAGCTGAAAATGCAAAATTTTAGACACAAGCAGCAATTTTGCATCTCTGTATTCATAAATTTGACACCTTTCACATGAAATAATTTCAAGTTTTCTGTTAAAATGGAAAGAAACCACTAGTGCCTTAGATTGAAGCCTCTGAGAAGGCAGTTTTGAACCATACTGATGGTGTAGAAAAACTCCTGGGTTATATATAAAAAAAAAAATTAAACTGTTTTCCTCTTTCTTTCTATAGGTCTGGTTTTGTGAGTGAGATTCTAACAGAGCAGAAGGACTCGTTGCTTGAGTGCACTTACTTTAGTTCCACATCTTCCCCAACTCCAGGAACTTGAACTTGTCATTATCAGCCCCAGAAGGTCAATGCATTACCCAGGGTAGCAGCTCTTTCATGTGGCCTTTCTGAGGAGGGAAAAAACAGCTTTTAATCTTGGCTTTTATAAAACACTGTGTGTACTGGATACATCCTAACTTGTCATTTCCTCGTGTGTTTTAGTGCTGGGGGAGATCTGGAGATGCTTTGTGATGCCACACAGATACACACATCTGCAAAAGGCCTAATCTGAAGTGAATCTTCTATAAATAATAAACAACAAATAGGTTCCTTTTAGTTATATTAGCCCCAAAATAGGTCATGTACATTTGTTTTAAATGCAAACTTAACAATAAAGTAAATTCCCTAGGTGGAGAATTTGATGTGTTTGTGCAAATTTTCTGGACACAGTACAAAAAAAAGCCAACACCTATATTTTACCATTTAAAATATTTATACTTTGTCTCTTAAAGTCCTCTGTTTGAAATACTGTTTATAATAAACTCCCTATGAGAGAACTAAAGTCACAGGTAAACACTTGCCATTTGTTACTTAAACACAAAGTAATCTCTAACTTTTTAAATAGAAACTTAGTGTTTTCCATTGCTACTAGAAAAGCTGTCACCTTTGCCACCCTCCTGCCTCCAAATAATCTGACTTTTCACTTCATGGTCCACATGATGTTGGGGCTCCATGGGCTACTCAAGGAAGGTGGTGTAGGAGAGCGAACCTTGTGTCCTTAGGCTTTGGCTCTGTGGGCCCTGTGCCTCCTCTGGAAATATTAATATCATTTCCAAATAAAAAAAGGCTGCAGGGACTGCCCAGGCAGTTCTGTTAGTGCTCCCCCAAATATAAACCCGAATATGTTAAAACTCTGTGGGTAATTGCAAGACAAAGGAAGGAATATCTGAGAAACAGGTGATTTATTGTGGTTGTTTGGAATTAAAATGGCTATGACACCTATTGTAATTTTCATACAATATCTGACTAATGTAGCGGTGTTTGAGTTTTAATTGGCATCTTTAAGTGCTTCTGCAAGACAAATAATACATATAGGATGATTCTCAGTAGAATCAGACAAAGGTAAAATGCTAAAAATGGTAGTGCCACATTTTCCATCTCGTGTTCTTCGTGGAGCGAGGCAGGATCTGAAGTTCTGTGCGTCACCCATTGTAACACACATAATTTCTCCGTCCCTATTCATTTTCATCCCTGAGATGCATTGTAAAAGTGTAAATCCATCACTAGATAATTTTCAGTTCCATTATTTACCAAAATGAATAGTTAAGCAAGTCATTGTTATTGGTGGGACGCTATTGTTGTTTCGCAGAGATAGGGCCTGCCAAGGGCTTGAGTGATGTGCACTTGAGTGTTCTTTCAAGATCCTTGTACCTGTTTCATTTGGGAGGAGTTTCACTCATGTAAAATCAAACAGAAACAATTTTAGTAGCCTCTGAAAAGAGAAGAAGGGAAAATGGATATTAATGAACTATTTAATATTCTGCTGTGGCAGAGATGCAGTGATTTTGCTGTTGACACTTTTGCATGGAATTAAAGAGATCTGGTGGTTGTTTTACTCATCTGTCTTTGTTCCTGAAAGACTTTTCAGTGTCATCAGATTTGGTTTTGTAACCTGAGAGAGATTTTACAGACACGCAGACAAGAAAAAAAAGCGCTTCTTTTTCATGAAATTCATTGGTATTCAGAACATGCCCCTTTGATGAATTAGAAATTTTGGCTAAAGCTTTAATGAGATTTTTATTTCCTGAACTTATGTTGGAAAATGTGTGAGCTGCACGATTCACAATTCTGAATAAAGGTGGGTTTAGTTTTTTTGTTCAAGAATATTTCTGGCTCATTATTGCTCAGTATTCTATTGATTTGTGAGTTGAGAAGTTCACGGGGGAGGTGGAACAGTTTAGAGCTACAGATCTCTACTTTGTGACACAGGATGTTGTGGGGAGCAGAGCCTTTGGTTCCTGGATGCAGGAGAACCTGGGGAACCTCTAACAGATGAATCTGCAGCAATAACTGTCTCCTGTTGTTTGTCCTTTGCCTCTTTTAATTCCAGCATTAGGCAGTACCTGAAGTTCCCTTGGAGTTTCCAGCTGCTGCTCCTCTTATGGTGTGTTCAAGGTCCTGAGCTGTGAATGTAGACAAGCACATTTACATACTTGCTGCATAAATGGAACTAGATAACCATTTGTATTTATTTCACGTTTAGTAGAATCTTTCATTGTGTGGCTGGTTGTTCTGGACAAGTGGACAAGTGATTTGGGAAGCTTTCCAGAAGCTGTCATTGAGTGGTCTTTGGTTTTATAACCGCCCTTGTTTTCCAGTACTGTGCTACTCACAAGTATTCTCATGACTCAAACCCATTTGATTCATATGACTTACCACATTTCGAGACTTACATGTGTTCCAATATGTTAAGAATACTAAGAATTTTCCAAGTTATCATTGTACTTTGTCCTTTAATTTACTTAAAATCAAAGTTTTTCAGGGTCACAATACTTACAGAAATGTTTTGGTGTTGACTGAAAAGAAGGGTGTATGAGTATATAGGCTCAGCAGTGAGGGAAGATTTTTTGTTAGTCATATGGACAGGAAGAAATTCTGTTTGTTCACATCCAACCCCAGCTAAATCAGCGGTTTTCACTTCTTTGTGCCAGCTACTTTCTGGATTTATCCTGAACAAGAAGTGGAATTACTGAATTAATGCCCAGGAAGGGAGTGTCCTGTGTTACCTGCTGCAGTCCAGAAGTCCTTCGTAAATGGTGAGTAAACCTCTTTTTGGATTTTCTCGCTGGATTTTTAGTATTATTTCAATGAGGTTCAGGTCAAAGCTATTGGTTTTCCAGCTCTCAGTGTGGTGGTGTGTGAGTTGTGACCACACTGTGAGTTGAAGTCTTTGCACATAGGTTAGGAATCCTGTCTTTTCAGAACTTAGCTCTGTATTTGTGCATTTAGGGACTATTCCAGCAATAATTAATGTAGCAATAATTATGATCTTTACAATTTTATCTGCAGCAGTTGCAGCAGTCAGTGATGTGCCCATGTTAATGGCCCCAGAATATGAAGGTGATCTCTGTCTGAACATGTGTTTTTGCAAGGATGAGCTTTGTGCCACACTCTCACACTGCCCTGGGAGAGAAATTTCTGAAAATAGGATACAAATGCAAATCTGGGTTTAGAAATATTGAAACACCTGTGTGCTAATGCTGGTTCCTTGCTGTGGGGTGTTGTTTCTGGGGTAAGTTTGGTGATGATGTTGCCAGTGTAATTTTATTCTGATGTATCCAAAACCACGGTGCAATATTATTTGAGAGTGTAAGATTTTTTTTCTGCATTATCTAGTGCTAAGTGTGCTTTGCTTCTCTGTCATCAGTGCTCTACTTGTGCATTGAATTTTGGCCAAAATAACTTGAATTGCAGCAGGGGTGGGAAAGAAGAAGGTGCTTGTAGACAGGTTTGTGGAATCACTGCAGCAAGTTTTAAATGATGTATGAAATGAAAAATTCCTGTCTGATGCACAGAGCGAGCAGAGCCATTGATGTCTGTGAAATCGCTGCTGTGAGAGGCTATTTCAGAGAATCACAGGATGGTTGGGTTAGAGGGACCTTAAAAACCATCTCATTCCACCCCCCTGCCATGGACAGGGACACCTTCCACTAGACCAGGTTACTCAAGTTCTTCTAATACTATTTCAGAAATGCCAACTCTCAATTTTTTATAAAACTCTTCTGCTTTTATGTGAAAGACTGAACTCTTGCACAGCAACAAAAATTCATTAGAAAAATCTTTCAAGATGCTGCATCGATAAATATCCTAAGGCAGTTTTCTGGGGTTGTGTGTGTTTGTGAGCCTGGGCAGCTTTACTATGTGGGTGTGACGGTGGTGGTGAGAATGCTTTGAACCATCCTAAAGTGAGAATTTTAAAGGCTGAATGATGAGATTCAAGTTCAGGAGTTCCATGGTTTGAGAGGCAGAGTGGGTTTAGGAACTGGAGTGGAGGTGAGAGTGATACCCACCAGAGAACCAAGAGTACAGGGTTTGTGGTATAGGGATGGATGGTTGATACAGAACAGGAACTCCAGAGACAGGACATGCTCCAGTTTTCCATCTTAGTCACCCAAACTGTTTTCCTGCATTTGATGACATGGCTCCTGTGGGGAAAAATGACATTATTTCAGTTAAAACAGACATACAAGGATCCAAAGTAACGTTATCCCGGTTAGTTAAACATCTGTATTTCCTAGCAATCGAATCTGATACGTCTGTGTCAGTCTGAAAATGTAGTTCTGAAAGTTTATTTAAAGAATGTGTGCATAGGTAACTGCATATGTGTAAAATGTACAGAATTATACAGCATCCTTCAGCAGGTTTCACCTGTTTTTTCAATAATTCCTTGGTGTAAAAAACCCAACTAATTGTGCCACTGAAGTACACAGATTATTGACTCTAGAAGACTTTTGCATTTCAGTTATAGATGTCCTAGAAGGGATCTCTCAAGCACAGGAAGCACCTTTCAGCACCCTTTCTGCATAGTCTTTGCATATATGATTCTCCAAGTCTCTTATCATAGAATTTTGTTGTGTTTTTAAATTGCTGGTGGTCAGGATTTTTTACACTACTCTGGAAGACAATTAATACTGGAAGGGAAATAATTTTTATATTGCACTATCAGATTTCTTAGAAAGGAGAAAATAGTGTCTGAAGAAATTGAGAACACTCATAAATCCTACTTCGTTATTTATTTTACTTTTTTTAGAATTTTTACGCTGTGTTTCTGCTTTCTAAAAGCATGTACATACTTCCAGCTCCGCTGTGCTGATCCAAGCAAGCTTTTCAGTGTTTAGAAGGAAAAAAGATGATAAGAGAGCAGTGTATAGATGGCTTTTAAAGCCAGCAGCTGATTTGTTTGTTGTCATTACAACCAGTATTGCCCTTTTCTTAGTTCCTCAGTATTGTTTCCTTCATTCGGTATCTGGGGTTTCTGAATTGCCTGTCTGACCCAGCTGGTGGAATTTCCCAGCTTCTGAGCCGTCCTGTCAGAGCAGAAGCGCAAAAGCAACGAAGTGATGACCAGACCCCTAAATTCACTTACGCTGGCTCGTACCGGCGTTACCCGAGCTCTTTATGCCCTCCTGTCTCCAGGTCTCCCAGCCCAGGAGCCCAGTCTGTGTCCATGGGATCCCAGTGTGTGTCCATGGGATCCCAGTCCGTGTCCATGGGATCCCAGTCTGTGTCCATCTGTGTCCATGGGATCCCAGCCCACGTTTGGCTGGGGCACAGCAGTGCCTGACAGCTGGTTCCAGTGTCTGCTCTGCCCTGTCTGCTTGGCTCAGAGGGAGCACTCGGAGAAGTGGCCACTGCTTGTGGTTTAGTGATGTGGGAGCAAGAGCTGCTCCTCCCTGAGCCTGATTCCTTCCATCCCTCCAGCTTTTCCCCTCCTTCCTCTGGTGCAGTGCTTTACAATTCCCAGTGTGATAACGCTCTTCTCCTCAGACCTGCCTTTTCCCCAACTCCTTGGGTCATCCCCTGAAGGAGTTCTTGTTCCCAGAGCCCTGCAGGGAGCCCTGACATGACTTGGAAACCACTGTAGTCATCTCAGCTTCTCAGTAAACCTGGCTCTGGTGATGCAGTGGGATAAAACCAGAACTTCAGCCAGAGAACATTTCTGGTTTTGTCTTTCATTCTCTTTTTTTCAAGTTGTCTTGAGTCAAATTACTGAATGTCTTTGTATCTTGGTTTCAGTCTTTGTCTTAAAATGTTTTGAAATCTGTAGAGAGAAATCACTCTTTTAAAAAGTATTGATTGGTGTTTCGAGTGCTTGTTAATGTGCTAAAACATGTTTTGTTCTTCTGAGGAAACTGCTCTTCATTCCAGGTTATAGTTGTCTTGGCCTTGAAGTTGAAAATGAAGGTGTTGCCTTTAAGATCATTTGCTCTAGGTAGTATTTTTCGTGTGGTATTACAAATATCTAATATTAAAAGATTAAATATTGTAGTATTATTATATAACATTGTAATATTATTAGACTTTGCTTTACTGGAAATGGATGGTTTTGCAATGCATATACTCTGGGGAAAAAAGAGAATAATGGGTACAGTGATAGTTGGGATAGTTGTGATAAAATAGGAAGCAATGGCATGAATTAACCAGGTAGTCAACCACTTTTTTACTAAAATTGTTTGACACAAAAAAGGGTTCTGCTTGGTTTCTGAAAAGCATTTACTACTGAATCTGAACTGGTTTTAACCAAATTGGGGTGTGGATATTAGTCTCTGAAAAATATTCTCATTAAAAAGTGCTGCAAGCTCAGTCCTTTCCTGAGTCCTGCAGAGACACTGACACCATCAGCCCGTGGAAAATACTGTTTGCAGCAGATTGTTTGTAAGAACTGTTGTGCAAATAAGAGAGTGTTTGTGTGTTGAAAATTAATTTATCAGGCTGTCTGGAAAGTTACTTGTACCTCAAAGTTCAACCTTTTTTTACACATCTTATTTGTAACTCTTCTATAAATGTCACCCGTGGTTTACTGAAATCGGGCTGAAGACCCAGTACTGAGACATGCTGTTAATGGAGAGGGAGTTCAGGATGTTAAATAGGGAGAACTGGATGGCTTTGAAGGAGTGATGAAAATAAGGTGCTAGTAAGAACAGCTTTGCTGCTGCTGCAAGTGGAGTGTTTTCTCAGGGGGAGGGGGCATGGGCTGACAACGGTCCAGCTGTGCCACCAACACCATGTGCTCGTGGAAAAGCCAAGTGCAGCCCTTGGACATGCAAAGGAAAAGTAATTCCAGAGAGGTTTGCTAAATACTGGTGCTGTTGTAACAGTAACTGGCAGGAGCTCATCTATTTACAGAGGAAAAATGTGAAATCAGGACTATCTCTCAGTCGGGGAACAGTGCACGGGGGATCTTTAGATCTCATCATTACTCAGGGCTGGAACAATTAACACTGAGTCAGGACTTTGTTCTTCTTTAACAAGGAAAGGATGATGGGTCATTTCTCCTAATGATGCTCCTGAATGCGTTGGAGATAAATGATTTGGTAATCTGACAAATAGGAAGAATAACATGAAGTGTAAGATTACTTTTTTCCCCTACTGAAAGTGTTAGAGCCACTATGACACTGGTAGCAGGTGGAAGAAGAAAACAGTTCTTGAACTCTTTGCTAAATTGATATACTAATCGGAGTGCCTTTTACAGAAAAGAAAGAAGAGCCCCATTTTGCCTGGACTCTATCTTTGCTATTTTCCTTTCTCAGAAATAGAAGATTAGGAGGTGTCTGCACCGATGTGATAAAACGTTCCCACAGAACTGTATTGTATTTTCGCCTTGAGTTGCCGGTGAAATGAAGTTGTTGGCTTTCAGTGCTGCTTTGTTTTTGACCCCTTTTTGTGAATTCTCCGAGGAAAGAAACATATTCCCATCTTTTATAGTAATCAAATTTATCTGGCATCTCTCAGCCTCTTGCATTACTTATGCTACAGTTGGCCAGCCTTGGGAAGGCTTTAGCGAGTTTATTTATTTATTGTTCTAAAGTGAAGGTTTTTGACTTGAGGTCCCCACATAATCCATGGGGATTTGAAGAGAAAAAATGAAAGTGCTTTCTGCCATTATTTTGATATAGTTATTTTCTGTGAGACTGTTTAAAAAAAAAACCCACAGCACCCAAAACCTAAACAACCCCCCCCCCCATGAGTCCAAAAACCCCACTGAGAGAAGAAAAAACTTGATTAACTTAGTTGTGTTGGAAATGTTCTCGTTCCACTGGGAGGAGGTTGTTGAGTCTGATGACATTGCATCTGGGAGAATTTCAGCTTCATAATTGTCTGTGTGTGCTAATGAATTTTTTGAAACCTGTCTAATAGCTTTTAATGTCCCTGTGTTTGGTGAATTGCATCACAACGTGTAAATCCTGGCTCTGGGGGGAAGGAGGCCTGTGAGACTGGAAACGCCCTGAGATCTCCCACAAAAAACAAACACAGGTTGCATACCATGTCTTGAATGTTGAGCTCATCTTTGGAATGTTTTTGAAGGTCTGCTCCACACTGTTGACTGTTACAATCCTGGGCAAAAAAAGGGAGCAACCTCTGTTTTAAAACACAAGGATCACTTAGAAAACGTGGCACAGTAATATTAATTTAAAATAAAAATTGACTACTTTGTCTTTTTCTGAAACCCCATTTCTTTTAGCAGAATGCCTGTTGACCACATTCAACTTTGTCAACTTCTCTTTGTATCTTCTGTTTCTCTTGGTGTTTGTTCATCAATTTATTTCTATACTTGAAAAAACGAAAGGTTGATTATAAGGGAAGTCCAGGGTATCATCAATTATTTTGCTTTCAAATACAATTTATTTGACTAACAACCTTAAAAGCTTGGACTGATTTAATTTTATTTTATGCTCATGAAATCCACAGAAGGCTGACCTGGCTGTCTGCCTCGTCTTCTGCTTTGTAAGTCTCACATGGTATTTTCCCTCTGATTCTTTGATCTTACTGAATTTTTCTTCAAGGAGTAAACAATGATAGTATGAAAATGTTCATATTACATTTTACATGTACATACTCATGTAGAGGGATTTTTTATTGCAGGAGAAAAATCAAATCCTTGTCACCTAAACTGCTAATTATGTTTGATAAATGTATGGTATATATTTAATGCAAAGAGAATTTAGGAAATAATACACCTTGTGTAATTACAGCGACCGAGCTACTTCCATCAATCTAATTTTTCTGATTCGGGTTCATTTGCATTGCATTATTTTTATTAAATGAGCTTTCAGTGGAAGCCCTGCTCTCTGTCAAGAAGAAGACTCAAACGCTGCAATATTTCAGCATGCACAGATCCAGTTTGCACATCCCATGGCTCAGGCCCGGCTGCTCCCTCCCCACAGCCACAGACACCTCTGGTCACTCCACAGGTGTGCAGGGTTCCAGCTGGGAACACACCTGGACAGAGCAAATGGATGAACTTCCCCTTAGCTTTGGGTGTCTCCTTGTGTCTGCACGGCCCGATGGAACCACTGCGCTTTCCCGACCCCTCGGCAGTGCCGTAGGAGGATCCGGTGCTGCGGGGTCAGTTTTCCATCGGGACGTTGGTTAGAGCTCCTGCAGTGTGTTCTAGGGAGAACTGAGCTTCCTCCTGTAACTAGGCTGGGCTGGGTTCTCCTGACCCCATCCATCCTGGACTCGTGTTCTTTGACTCTTCTCCAAGTAGCATCAAATCCTGTTCTGAGCCATTTTAGTATAATTGTATTTGTTGCCCTGTACTGTTAATATAATTTGCCAATTCAACAGGTAAGCTATTCCCTCTCTTACAGAGTAAAATAAAGGTGTGATGGGGCAGGTGGGAAGTGAACAACGAGATCTGTTATAGGAGTGCAGAAGTGGAATTGCTCTTAAAGGCTCGGGTGGCTCCGTTTGCCGTTGCAGGGATTTGTTGCGTCGTACAGGTGTGTGACTGGGAGGGAGAAGCAAACAGGGGCTCTGTTCCTCTCCTTGAAAATAAATCAGTTCATCTTCGTATCTGGAAATAACCTCTTCTGAAGGTCGCCCTTTGTTACATCTCCCATATCTGTGTAGTAGGTCAACATCCTGCTTTACCCTGAATCAAAGAAATGTTGATCACAGAGCAAATTTATGGCTTTCCCTTGTCTGGGAATCAGTGTCGCTCCTCTCAGTTAAACAGCTTCTCCCACGGGACCCTTTTGGGAGAGTCCTACTCAGTTACAGATTAATCTTGGGAGAGTTTCCTTTAAAGGTCCTTTAAAGGACACTGACTGCAGGTTTCATTACTTCAAAATAAGCGGAGAATATTCCTCATACCTTCACTTGGTGTAAGGATTATTGTTAAGAAAGACTTTTTTCCCCTTAAGATAACTGGGATTCAATAAGTCCAATTCATTGGCAAGAAGTCTGTGAACTGACTGTAAACTGTTAAGTCACGGGACTAGTTAAAAATAATTCGTCACATGTGGTAATTCTGTGGAAAACAAACAAAAAAAGAATAAATAATTTCCATTAGTTTAATGGAAATAATGAGATAATGGCACAGTTTCTCTGGTGTGTTATAATTGCATAGTTTATTTGAAGAAGAAAATACTAGGATACTATGAAGAACTCCATATGGTAACTACTGCTGTAAACAATCATGTTTATTACAGTAATTTTTTTTCAGGTCTAAATAGTCACCAGAAAGTGTTAAAACTCTTGCATGAGACACCTGACATTTCTTCCCCCCCCCCAAAATCTTAAAACCGTAATTTGCAGCTGAGGAGAAAATGTGGAAACTAATTGCTTATCCTGGTCAGATGTCTGGGAATAACTTGAACTTTTCCAATTTCTTAGTGTCGTGCAACAGCTTTGCTGATGTGAGTTTGGTCATGAAATTCAGCTCAGCTGCCCACTCTGTTCCCTCAGTGGTAATTAGGGTGGGAGTGTCCCAGTTCCCTACTCCAGCTGAGCAGGGAGCAGAGTCTGGGAGTAAAGCTTTGGCCACCCCAGATCCTTCACAAGAACATGAAAGAAACTCTCTAAAGTGCAGCTAATGGACTATTTCATTGATTATAGATTTTAAGGCCAGAAGGGAGTGTTAAATCATCAGATCTGACATCCTAGATAACATGTACCATTAAAATGAGCCCAGTTAATTCTGCATTAAGCCTTAAACTTGGCTTTGAATAGAGTCTGTATTGTGCTGGTTCAACTTGCGTTGATATTTCCAGGCAGAACAATCTTCTCAGGCCAAGACCTGTTCAGACTTTTCAGTCAGCTCGTTCTCACAGAATCCCAGACTGGTTTGGGTTGGAAGGGACCTTAAAGCCCCTCTCCTTCCACCCCCTGCCATGGGCAGGGATGCCTCCCACTGTCCCAGGTTGCTCCAAGCCCCGTCCAACCTGGCCTTGGACTGTTCAAGGGATGGGGCAGCCACAGTTTCTCTGGGCAAAGTTCTGGATTGATTCTCCCCATGTCTTATTGGTAGATTATTGTGCAGATGTGTTAATTACCATTTTTATTGTACTAAAAGATAAGGGAGAACTTTTATCTTCCTTAGCACTGTCAATCAAACTTCTTGTCTCATCAGAAATAAAATCTGGGTACTTGTTGTCTCTCAAAAACCTGGAATTTTGTTGCTCCTCTCTGTATTGTTGATGAAAGAAATGATCTCTGTTACTTCTTTGGGGCTTTAAGTTTGCCATGAAACATATTTAGATCTAAACAGGGTCATATTTTTTTCTGTTCTTATATAAAACCAAACAAGTAAGTATCCACATGTTATTGTTTTGGCAAACTTTGACACTGAGGTTCTCTCTTCTCTCCTAATTATTTAATTACATCTTCCAGTTTTCTTAGTGTTTTTGATTCTGTTGCTGAGTCAACTCCCCGTGTAAAAAGGGAAATGTTTTGTAACATTCAAAAAAATGTGTAAGGGAAGAAAACACTCAGTGAGCTTTTTCAATGATCTCCAGAGTAAGACCTGGGAAAAATAAATTACTTTCTCAAGTTTGGGATGCACATGTAAAATACGATCTGGCAATTTATTGGATTATTTGAATTTTCTTTTTAATTGGTTCAATTTTATTGAACTACTTGAAGTTTTAAGCTATGTGGTATTTCTGCTATTTGTGTGTTATTAAGCTTCTGCTTCAATTAGCTTATGGAGCTATTAACAGAGTGTCAGCAGGTGATTTAACAAAGGGATTAATCACTGCTCTGGGCTGGTGTAGAGCCTGGGAGGGTGAAGGCACCTCTGCTCTGGGCTGTGCACAGGGGTGACGTGTTTGTCTGGTGATTAAATAACTCTGTGATTGACTCCCTTATAAAATAAGTTAATACTGGAATTTTGAGAATTTATTTTAAAACAGATTGTCCCGTTTCTTTAATTAGACCTGAAATGTATCTTTGCTAAAAATCACGGCCTGTTACAATCAAATTTTTCAGGCTGATCAACCATAGTTTTTACTGAGTTGATCACTAAGAAAATAGCAGTGTTTATAACACTGAATAGATTATACTTTAGAAAAATATATTAATCAGTAATTCAGAGAAATTAAAATCCTAAAGGCCATGAAAATGTATCTCTGTGGCTGTCATTGATAATACCTTAGAAATGAAAAGCTTTTATAACAGTTTCCCTATCTGTCATTGCAGTTCCACCACTGTACACCAGCAAACCCGATTTTATATCTAAAAAAATTAACTGCAAATCCCTCTGAACTGTGGTGTTGGCTTTGGTACAGGGCATGAAATAATTTTTCCATCTTACCCCGCCGTTCTCCGAAGGTCAGCCTTTCAATTGGGCTGTTACTGTCTTGCTGCAGAGTTTCCAAGCTACGTTAATTTTTGGGCTGCCATTGATGGATGGAGCAGTTGGAATTCTGACACGCAGCAGCCTGACTGGAATGACCTGCAGAGGCAGATGTCGGCCTCTTATTTCATGCCCGTTTGTCAGGAAGAAAAAACAGCTTTTTTTTTTTTTTTTTTTTTTTTTTAGCAGTCCCGCTTTTATCCATGGAGAGAACACTGGTAGGTGGGCGTGCTCTGTGATACACATACATATAGAAATATAAAAAATCCTGTAAAAATCACATCTATTTATCATTGCTGGCAAACCCGGTGAAGTCTCTTCAGAATTTGTCAGCGACCTGCATTGAGGATGTGCATATTCTGGTATTTCCTGTGCTGCAAACCAGTGTACAAGAACCATCTGGAGAATTTATTATTTCATAAAAAGGTCTTATTTTGCCCACAGATAAGCTGAGAAAATGAACACAGTTCTTTTGAGTTACCTGTGAATTTACAGTCGCACAAGAATCCCCTTTGTGATGTTTTTGCAGATTGCTGGTACATCAGAAAGGTTTTCTGTTCCTTGTCCAGAGTTTCCCTCCGAGGATGACACGGACCCTCACTGGGTGCACCGGGCTGCTCCTTTCATGTCGGAGCCAAACCGGCATCCAGAGACGAACACAGGGAGGGAGTATTTTCATTAAAGTCTAAAAATCAATTTAAAGAACTGATGCAGGCAGAAGGAGCTGAACTTTCCCACTTGAGACTTGGCTTGTACAGAGTCCTGAGGGAGAAGTAATTTATTTGGTTGATATGGGTGAAAAAAAATGGAAATATTTAAATTAAAGAATGGAAAATCACTATAACTGTCAGGGTTAAACGTGAACAGATCTCAGCAAAGCCTTTTGAGTGCTTGTCCTGCCTTTTGGCTCTGCCAAGGACATGGAGGGGAGGAATTCTGGGGTGATTCTGTCACTTTGATGGAGTGAATACAAGTTTAGCCACTGATTTTGACAGGATCATGATTTTACCTTATGATCTTTCCTTTATTTCTTCATTCTTCAAATGGGATCACTTTTCTTGGTGAACTCTAACTTCTTAGTTTTAATTTTGGAACAAATTCTTTGTTTCTAAAATTCACAGAGGACATAGAGAGCACAAATAGCTAGGAAAATAAAGAAAGATAATGCACACTGGTGGTCTGGTTGGAATCATAACAGTCAACACATTAATCATAAAGGTGTAAAACAGTTGTGCAAATGTGCAGATAATTAAAAAAAATCATATTGTATAAGTTTTGATGGGTGCAGGTCCATTTTAGTGACAAACCCAAATAATCTTTAAGGCCATCTTTTATCATTAATGTACATTTTAATATTGAATAATCCAAAGGTGTGCCTTTGTTTAAAAAAATAAAGAAAAGAAGAACTGTAGGTTGTGAAAATAGGAGAATAGGGGAAGAGCAGGAGCCAGATCTGTGTGTAATGTAAATAAATAAAAGATGTGTGTTTTTAGCAGCAAGTGTCCTGGTCTGCTAAAACAGCATCACTAGGGATTGTGTGATCCCTGTCACTGAATTCCTAGAATTTCAAGGCTGGATTTTTTTAAGGCTTTTCCCCCTGTAACAGCTGAAGTAGAAATATGGGCTTGGTGCAGAGATTATTACATGAGTTTCTTTGTTCAGAATTCTGTGGAAGACAATATTGTAAGGGTTGATTCTTTTCCTAGGTGCCAGCAGTCTTTAATTTCTGGTGTGTTTTGAAGTGAAAGCAGAGAACAGGGAAAATGCTGCTGGTGGACACGGGGTTGGTGCTGGTGGAGAACCTCAGAATACAAAAACCTCCCACATTTCCAGCAGTGTCACCAACAGCAGTTGGGCTTCCTAGTAAGTGCAAATAATATATATCTCTTTGCAAATAATATATAGATGTTTATTGTAAAATTGGTGCTGAAAAAGATACTGGACTTATTTAAAAATAAAATGTACTGATTTAATTGATTGTACCTGACAAGAGAAACCTTCTCCACAAGGCCGAGTACCTCGGGATCCTTCCGAGCTCTCAGGCTGTGGAGTCTCTGGCCTCTGCTGCCAAGTGTAGGTCTGCTCTCCTTGGCAGTTTCATCACTAACACTGAAAATGCTAAAAGTTGGTAAAATCCCAGCCTCGGAGGTAGTGCAGTGCAGTGTCAGGAGCTGAACACACAGTCTTCCTTACTGCTGGAAGATTTTCCCGAGTTGCTGATATCCCGAACAGTTTGCCACTGGTGGGAAACCCAGTGTTGCAAATCTCAGGTGTGTTTAGGAATCGTTTAATATGGTGTTAAAAGAACAGCTCTGTCTGTGGGTGTTTGGTGTGGCAGCTGTGCCTGGTGCAGCCAGGGCCGTTTGGCTTTGTCCTTTGTCACTGCTCTGGAGTTGTGGAACAGGGTTGGCTCCATTTTTCTCCTGGTTTTCCATTTGCATGTCATTATCCCAAGTGATGCTGACCACTGCAGCCTTTTTGTTTACAAGATTTGCCTCAAAATGTTGCATATTGTCAGGACAGGGTTGTCGTTTCTGTTTCCAAAGTCACTGATGGAGACAAACAAAGCCCTCTTCCCACATTCTTCCTCCCTTTCCCACCGAGCATCCGAGGGCACGAACCTGCCCACTTCAACAGCCTCTTTAATGTGTTGGGTCAATCACTTGGGTGTTAAAGAGTAGAAGAGGGTTGATGACATCTGTCTCCTGTCCATGTTTGGAATTACAGAAGGCAGTGGGTCAGTTAAAATTCTCTTTGAGGTTATTGCCATACCATTGCTGAGGTTTTCCAGACATACTCCATGGTTTGTCTTTGGTCTCTGGTGAACGTAGAAGCCAGTTCCTCTGTACAGTACATTTCTCAGTGCAAAGCCAGGAACTAAATATGCCTGTGCCACTTGAAATGCCAGTTTAAATTACCTTGGTAGAATTAATCATGTGTGGGAGTGTTTGCCTTCTGTTAGGGACCAGTGTTCCCATACTTGTCATCATACTCATTCACAAATCCTACTGCTGGTTCTACTTGCTCTGGATCGTATGAGCACGTTAATACAACATTAATGTCAGTGTCCTGGGAGTATGGAGAGCACTGGAAAGAGCTGGTGCAGGTGACAGGACGTGTGGGGCAACGTGCTTGTGCAACAGCTGCCTTGAGACTGTCACCAGAGGAGCTCCCATGGCTTCATGTCAGACCTGTTGTGTGGGTCTCCTGCCCATTAGCTGGTGTTGCCTGCTGGTCCATCCAGTGACTGTCCCATCGCCCCATCCTTGGTCCTTGCCCTTGGGCTCTCTTTCTGTCCCTCCCACATTGTCCTCAGAGGTGTTGCTTTCAACAAATGGTCCTTCAGTTACTGTTTTTCACAATCACCAACCAGCTCTGCTGAAGACCCAGGAGCACCAGGGTGGTTTGGGAAGTGGCACAGGAGGGTTTGATGGCACCATCCTCCTTGCAGCTGAAAAGGAAACAATTTTTTCTATGTTCAGCAAGAGAGTGGTAGGAGAGCTTTGGGAGCTTTGGTTTACAACATGGATGCTAAGAGATTTTAACTCACTGGAGTCCTAAAGTGATCAGCGCTCTTGGCATATGTTCTGTCAGATGCCTCCACGTATCTGCCTGTTATCTGTTCTCATCCCTTCTGTCCCTGTCTCTCCTCTGTACATACAAAGCAAGGAAGGACATTTTTCCTATATCTCCTTGTGAATTTTGTCACAATAGTGACACCACGATGGTGTCACCACAGTCCCTACATGTTTTCCTAACATAACACGCTGCATTTCTTTCCATGGTCGATTTTTATATAAGCCCATTGCTGCTGATAAATAAAGAATAAAATACTATATCAAGAACACGTGGCAAAGTGGGATGATGATTTCATTGTTAATTTTCTTGGTATAAATCTTCCTGATATACTTCTCCTTTGGCTGAGGTAGTGTGGCCAGTTCAGAGCTGTGCTAATGAGCTTTTATTGCCACAAGATTCTGGCATCCTCCTTATCCATTTAATTGAACAGGATCTACAGACTATTCCATACTCACATGATTCAGGAGAGAAAACATTCCTGGCCTCTGAAAGATACAAAATATAAGCTTCAGGACCCAGAAATTCAAGTTAGTAACAAAGATGAGCTCTGAAAAATACCAGGCAGTGCTTGGAGGAACTGACTTCTGGATTCGAGATGGGTAGAATGGGGAGGGATAATTAATTATTCAGGTGTCATCCATTACTAAAAGTATTCTTTCACCAAGACCTGAGAATTGTCTTCCAGTGGAAATTGTACAATTACCTATGGAGTAAATGGTCTAGTGTACATTCATATGTCAAAATGTGCTTCGAGATGTATGTCAGCACTTCTGTGCAGGAGAGGGAAATAAATCAGAGCTGAGCCTGAACTACCTCCCTATGCCAGCGCTTCATGTCCCATTTCAGCTGCTGCAGCTACTCTGAAGTCCATGAAAAACTGTTAAGCTTCCTTCTTCTTTTGCCAAGGCTTCCTTCTGCTCTTTCCTACTTTTGTTATGCAACTTTTTAAGTAAAGTGATCAAGTGCAAAACTGTCCCTTTAAAATCTTTTATACTTTTTTCAGAACCAATTTTTGTAACTGTTTGGTGTGCAGATGAACATCATTCATTC
The DNA here is from genome assembly GCF_001715985.3 of Manacus vitellinus. NCBI lineage: Eukaryota > Metazoa > Chordata > Aves > Passeriformes > Pipridae > Manacus > Manacus vitellinus. Next base: position 8,959,340 of record NW_021938838.1, read on the forward strand.
CCAGTGAGACCTGGTTATTGAAACAATGAGTGATGACTGTTCAGAGTTTTAAAATACAACTTCTATTGCTGGTGTTTGCACATGGGAGCCTTCAGCTCTGCTCCAAACCAGAACACCAGAAGGTGCTGGGCATCGAGTGACTTCCTGGTGTACAGACACCAGAGCATCTTAGCTGGGGGGGACCTGCCAAGCAAACATCAATATTTCTGTAGTTCTTTGTACATAAGCATGAAAATCTACTTAGTCATGGCAAGACTTTGTTGTTCCAAAGGTCCAGGTGCCATCTGTGATGTTTGCACAGTATTTAGCTTCTTCATGGCCTAAACATTTGAACTGGAGGTGTTCCATGTGCTGATTCCAGGATCAGGGGCTGTCACCTGTCTGGGCAGGACTCAGAGTCCAAGTCCTGGTTCCATGAGAGCAGGACCTGAGCATTCCAGTCTCTGAATGTGTGTGTGTAAGCTGGCTCACGGGTTCACTCCAGGGAGGCTGCAGCTGCTGTTTGACACCATCTGTTATTATCCAACTAAACTCCAGAAAACCAGTCCCCCTTGGGTGCTTTGCTTTGGGGGTTGTTGGGTTGCGGGTTGTTTTTTATTTCTGGAGCAAATGACTTTGACCATCCAGCTCCTGTTGCTCAAAGAAATCATATTATTTCCATTTTCTTCCCATCCCTTTGCCTCCCTCTGACAGATTTAAATAACAGCAAGGCTTCTATTTAAAATGATAACATTCAGGAAATTAAAAGTTAAGCCCTTCCCTGTCCGTACCTTGATGTCTCTGCTTTCCCCTTCTCAGCAGGGGTGTAAATGAAGGATGAAGCTCAGCCTGGACGTACAATTTCCTGGCTGGTGTCCGTGTGTATCAAACGCCACCGTTGCACAATCTTTGTGTCTGGGAAGGATTCATACACAAAATATTATGGAAAACTAGAGAACAGCCGGAGGAGAAATGAAACATTCTGTAAAGGTTCATATTAACCTAAATTACCTCAATGTTTTGTTGACTAAGTGACAAAATCTAGATCCTAGAGTGTTATTAGTAAAATGCTCATCACTTACAAAGGGATTACTTAAAATTAGAGCTTGTAATTTCTTCTGCCTCGATGGCTTTGCCTTTGTGTAGTTAAGGAGTTGTATCATCAAGGTGTGTTCCCCTCTCAGCCTCCTTGAAGAGCAGAACTGACATATCTGGAACTTGCAGTGTTCAGCTGGCCCTGACAGGGCAGGAGGGATGACAGAAGAGAGATTCCCAGTGATTCCCAGTGCTGGGAAGGATGTCAGTGCCAGAGATATGCTCCAGGGAGTTACTGAACGGACAGACTGTTTAGGAGAGCAGAGAAACAGCAGAGAAAATTAGCAGGTGAAAGACAAAGCACAAGTCGGATTTAAGACTTAATTATTATGTTGCTGCAAAAATGTAATGAAATATTTTATGAAGGCTTAGGAAACACTTAAGCTTCACTTTCTGACTAGATAAAGGTTGTTGGCCAACAGAGCCTTGGTAGGGCCCATTCACTCCTGAGCTGCACCTCAGTGCCAGTCACAGCCTACAAAGTCCCTTCTCTGTTGTTTTAAATTCATCGTATTATGTGTGACTTTCAGTACAAAGTGATAGATGAGCTCTGGGTTTTTTGTATCAGTTCTTATTTTTTTCTGCTTTTACCTTTACCAAGTGAGTATCTGCCCAGTCTGTTCCGTGGTCAGGCTCCTGGCAGGTGCATCTTTCTTTATTGCTGTGAAAAATGGGGTGCCTTTATTCTTATTAAACTCAAAATATCTGAAATGAATTTCAGATTTATACAGGGAAGTCTCACTATTTGCAGAATGAATCATAAATGCCAGTAATGCAATTTTAAAGAGACGTTTTCTCACAGAAGAAGAAAAATCCTTGAATCTGGATGTCTGGCTTCCCTACTCTCACCAAAGGAGCTGGGAATTTTCTCTATCCTGTTTGTTGTTATAATACTGCAAAGATAAACAGAAATAGAGAAGAGGAAAGAGATTTTTTTTTTCTGGCTGCTTAAAAATTTGTGGATGTTTTTTGTTTGCGAGGTGCCCGAGTCCCCTGTGTGCCTAAAACACACGCCCAGACCAACACAACAAACACAGCCAGTGACAACAAATGGGAGAGAAAGATTTAAACAGCCATTGATTTTCATGGCACTGATTCTCTCTGCGCTGTGTTTGCTGTCTGGGAAGTCAGGGAACAGAGCCCTGTCCACAGAGCTTGGCAAGGACAGCAAGAGCCTCTGCTCCTCATTCCAGGGGGTTTGTTACTGCCCAGGGACAGTTTGTTACTGCTGGGGGATAATTTGGAACCTTTTCTGTGCTCTTTGTAACGCTGAGAAAAAGGTGCAGTTTGTGGGGAAACTGGTTTTTTTGCTTGTTTTTCCTTATCACTTTCTACAGCTATAAATCTGTTCTTTATAATTATATTCACAGATTTTTACTTCAAAATTTGAACCCTTCTTCAGTCGTTTTATAATAAAACTGGGGAAAAAACAGTCTAAGCAATTCACATCCTAATTCTTCTGTCCCTACAAACACCAAGACATGTCCCCCCTTACCTTCTCCATTGCTTTTTTCTACATTTGCCAAAATTTAGGATTAAATATTGCTGTTTAGTTAGGAAAAGCTTCAGCTCAATTGCTGTTTCAGAAAGTGGCAAATAAGATCCAAACATTACCAAGTAACTGGGAACATAATTGCTGTTGTTTCATTTTCTACCAAACCCTAAGTTCAGAAGTTAAATATCCTTTTATATTTTAACTTTCATTAGAATAATTTGTAGGTTTAGATATTAATTCACTATGCAGCCCAACTGTGCACAGAGGGGAAACCAAACCCCAAACAAGTGATCACTGGCATTTTGGGGACAGTTTGGGAAGATACAAGTTGGGTATGTTTGGGAGCTGATATTTTTCCCTTCCCTTTATCATTTCAGGAGAGTGATTTTCATCATAAACCAACATATCAGCCCAAGCATCTACATTTAAAAAAAAATATTATTTCACAATTTTCCACAGGCACATTTGATGTAAACCCTGGAGGTGTATTCCCTGAGTACCTATTACCTCCATTTTAGGGAAATTACATTAAATTATTAGTGACAAATTTACTTGTCTGCCAATGTGTTTTTCTTGAATTTTACTACAACATCAATACTTGGCTGTTTTATATGGGCCCTCATTTACCTGTCTTTGAAGGCAGTCACCCCTCTGGGAGCTTTGCCTGTCACTAACATGCACTAGGAAGAGTCTTTAAGTTTAACATTTGCTGTTTTGAATTAGGGAAAAAAGTAAGTTGCACTTTCAAAATATAATCTGCTTCTCCAAGGAGTCCTTTTAGTGTCTGCTGGCTCTTTTTTAGAGAGCAAAGTCAGTTAGAAGGGCAGAGGAGATGCTGGTTTGGCAGCATAAAGGTGTTTTCACCGGGAGGAACTTAAACATCCCTGGTCTGGTGCGTCTTGGGTTGGGGAAATTACCAGATTTTGCTTGTGTTTGTGTCTGTTCAAGAATCCAGTCTGATGCCAAAATAAAGGCAGATGGAAAAAAAAAGTCAGACTGAGATTTAAATTCAACAAAATTCAAGTATCTTCCAATTGCATAAGGAAATACAACTATAAGGCACGTGGGAAATGATTGGGGCTTTTTCAAGCAGTCCCAGCGTGCTGGGAGCGAGGGTCACCTGCTGCCTGCCAGGGGCAGGGACACCTTCCACTAGACCAGGTTGCTCCAAGCCCCATCCAACCTGGCCTTGAGCACTTCCAGGGGTGGGGCATTATTCCCATGGAGTGCAGGAATGCAGGGTTCCCTTAGGGAAGGGGCTCTGGGTGCTGTAATCCCCTGGCACAGCTGAGGGATGAGCAGCACTGTCCAACCTTCTGTTGGAATCGGCTTCAGTCCTCAAAAGGAGTGGGATTCTTGTTCAGTGCTGGTCAGAGGTTTCTGGGGAATACTTTGGTGCTTCAGCAGATAATATTCCTATAGAATAGTCCAGTATTTTGTTCCCTAAAATACTGCTCGCCAGTATTGGAGTCATCTGCATTTTATTGGACACGACGGGATGTCACTAACTTTAAACTCAGAGGTTTAAAAGTTCTAATTAACAAATGCCTTGAAATGTGCGTGAGGATTCACAGGGACAGAGCTGGACGAGAACAATCATTACTGTGGTGTTGTTCTGGGAGAGATTTTGGGCCAGCAAACTGGTAAAACAGGTCTCCTGAAGCCAAAGAGCCAGCAAATGATCTGTGCAGCAGCAAATGATCTGCCCTGTGGCTTCATTTCTTTGTGTATCATTCACTGCCTCGTGGACCAGGTTCTGTTACAGCCCTTTGCATGTCGCATTGTGAACAAGGAAGGATCATGTTGGGAGTCATAAATTCTGTGTCAGGCTTCTAGCAGTTGGGATTTCTAGTGCTGGAGCATTGAATGTCTGGGAGTTGTTCTGTCCAGAAAGCTTGAGGAGGTGAAAATGGGTTGTGGAGGTACCAACATGTAGAGTAGGTTAGAAAGCTATAATCAAATTCCTCTAAATTTAGCAAAGCAGTTGATTGAGATCAGCTTTTAAATGGGACTTCAGTTACCCCAGAATAACTTGTGCTCTGAGAGAGAATGAGGATGTCTGAGTACAAAGACTGTAGGAGGAAGATGATGGTAGTGCCAGAGTAATTCAGTTTCAGTTGTGAATAGGACTAAGAACTGAAACGTACTAACAGAAATTATATTAATTCTTAATCTCTTTCATTTCTGTTTATTAACTGCTGATGAACTAAATTTTTCTGTCACATTGTCCCTTGCTTAAAGTATTATTTCAGAGACTCTGCTTGGCCTCTTTGGCACTGGGACTGCCATAGACCCATGAGAATTCCATGGGATGAGTGTTGCTTTCCCTTGTATTATATCCAAACCTTGAACAAGCAGCAAAATGGAGCATATACTTAAGATGTACCTCATAATTCATTTCAATTTATTCCCTCACCGAATCAAAATGATTATATAAATCAATGCAATTTTAAACTGATTAACCTCAAACCCTCTTAATAAGAAAGTGGGGGCTGCAGAGTTCAGGGGATGTGAAACACCTTTATGTTAGTTTGCTGATTTTTTATCCTAGGACTGAAAATAGAAAATGTGTATTATTGCCATCAAATATAATTTGATGAGGAAATTATATTCTTCAAGGACTTTCCTCCTCCATTTTTAGATGTTGCTCTGCCAAAATTCAATGTCAGTGCAATATGTTTTGGCCTGAAAAGAAGATGAGGAAGCAAAGGGGACCTTGCTGCTTCCTGCAGGTTTTTTCATGTGCATTGAGTTTTAAAAGGGTTTTACTTTTTTTGTTTTTGAAATCCTGGTAGAAAATTTTGGAAAGATTGTTTCTGATAAGATTTGTGAGACTCTCTGGGGAAAGGGCTCCTCTCCTTTCTCCACACACGTGCACGTTGAACATGGTTTTGTGGTGAATGTGGTGGTGCTGCTGGGACAGTTGGACTTGGTGATCTTTGCTTCTTACAAAAGCTGCTGAGAGAGAAAGGTGGGAACCTCTACCTGTTGTATTTGCTTTGTCTCTCCAGCACCTGAGCACTGGAGGGCAGGGACTGTTCCGTGGCCCATCCCAGTGAGCTCTCTGTACAGGGAAATTGGCAAATAAAGGCTTTTGCAGGATTTTTCAGTAAAATATGGGTATCTTTAGCATTAGTGTTTAATTTATGTGTTTCTCTTCATCTTTTGGACAGTCTGTTCTTCAGGGGGCTTGTTGGTGAGCAGGGTGAGCCCAGCGATGAGACGTGGCTGGATCCCCGTGTTTGGGGGAGATGACACTTGGGGTAATGATGTGCTGAAGTGCTGCTGCTGCCAGTGACTAATTGAATTGGGTTCACACCTACCCGTGGCAGAGCAGTGGCTCCTGAAAGTGAAACACTTCAAAATACAAGCGAGACAATTCTGAATGGAAAGACTTTGGAACAGTCACCTTGGGTGACATCTGTAGATCCTGCTGGGAGTTGTTCCCGTTCCCATTCAGAACCTGGCTCACCTTCGCAGGACAGGTCACTTATTAAACCTTCAGCCAGCCGTGCTTGTCCGGGAGATATGACCTCATGCCGTCTGCTAAATATTTTAAAGAAATATATTAAAAAAAATTTACAGTAAATTATTTCCTTTTTTTGGCGTATAACTGCAAATGCAGATGAAAGTTTATTAAAATATGTTTTCCTGCATGTCCTCTCCATTTAAATGTATGAGGAAACCTGTGTGACAGTTGTCTCTCCTAAGCTACTTCCACTAAGCAAATACAAATCACTTACAGGAATATCTGAAGTATCACTGAAGAGTCCTGTTAAGGTGTTAAGGATTATTTTTATCTCAGCTGGGAGAACAAACAGCATAATTAGGTCTGTTTGTACTAAACCTTAGTGCTTACTTATTCTAAACTTTACCTCTGTCTTGTTCTTTTTTTTAGATTATGGCTTGAAATACAAGGTGTTTCAGATTGTTAGTGCCACGTTCTGTCCCTTGTGTTCCTCTGTCAGGTATTCTCTCTCTCTCTCTCTCTCTCTCTGTACGAACACCCACGTGTGTTTATCCCTTGTTTTAGCTCAAGATGGAGGGTTATGATTAATCCAGTTGATGCAGAAAATGGCCGGATTCTTGGGCTCTCTGAGCGTCTCATGCTCGGTGCACACGGGCTCTGAGCATCACTGGGAGGGACGTGACAGCAGCCTTGACCTTTCTCTCCCAACCATACGGGGGTGGGGGCAGAATTAGCACCATCCAACCGCGTTTCAACTGGTTCTGACTGATAACTTTCATATTTAGAGACTCTAATCTGTTCTGGAAATATAAAATCACTTTCTAGCAAATGTGGTCACATGTTCATTTAAATGAGATTTAAAAATTTCACCTCTTTATGCGTAACAGGATGCCTTTAAGATATTTTACTGACTTGGCTAATGCTCCTAAAAGGTCAATACAAATATTTAGCTTCTACTTTTACTTGTGCTGTTTCACAGATTGGACCCATTTTTAATTTAGAGTCATCTCACTGAATATTTTAAGGACTACTTAGACGGCTTGTGGGAAGGCAGGAACAATAGGTCCGACGTGCAGGAAGGTGTTGGTTATAAAAGGGCTTAAATTGGCTTTAGTGTAACTGGAAACCAAATAAATGGTGCTGGAAACTCCAGGAGGAGCTTGAGCAGGTTTTTCTGTAGTCCCCAATTAGTGCCATTACAAAGTCTAATGTGCCCAGCGTGGCCCGGCAGCAGCTGTGATTGATACAAAGCTCAGCCAATCGCGCCGGGGCCCTGTCAGCTCTCATTAGTCTGGGATCAATTACCAGGATTTGAGACCAATTTGAATGAAAAGTAAAAACACATTGTTACCACAAATTTCATCAAGTGAATATGCTGTATAAGGAAATAGATCAGCTATGACCTCTTTGACATTTTCAAAATGTTTAAAAGCTGAAGTTAATTCTTTGTGATGTCCTTTCATCTTGAGTTGACAACAGAGAGACCTGGAGTGGTGACAGGCCTTGTCAAGTGGCTCTGCCTTATCAAAAACAATACCCTCCAGATCTTTCAAGCCAAATATTCTAATCTAAGATAATTGCAGCTAAAATTTTGTGTAGCTTTTCTGCCTTTCCCTGAACCATTTTTTTTTGTGTTAAGTAGCAAACCTTTTCTTTCCCTCGATGCTTTTCTCCCTGGGAAAGGTGTGATGGTCACTGAGGCAGTGGAGGTGGCCACAGTGGGTGGGTAGGGCAGGACACCCACCTGGGCAGAAGAAGTCTGTATTGCAAGATGGTGTTTTGGAGCACATGAACCGTTGGCCAGATCTGAGCCAAAGGAAACCTGGGGGCCTGAGCTGTTAATTACCTATTTTACTCAGGATGTGTTTTCTTGGCTGGCATTCTCCTTAGATCAGTTCTTCTGTCTTCCTTTTGGTGATCACTCCAGTCTCTTCAGGTGTGCATTTACATGCCATGTCAGTAACCCCTCACATGGATTTTTGCTGTGTCAGTAAACATTTCTGAAAAGAAGATTTTCAAGTGTGAATTATTTATACTCTATGATAAGCAAGTAGAATGTTGAAATTCAGTACTAGTTCATAAGAGTTTTTTTGCGTGATTTCTCTGTGTCTCCTGCCCTAACCAGGCTTGTGTTGGAAAGAGCACTTTCTTCTTTTCTGACACACTACTGAAGGTATTATGCACACCTAAGATGTTGTTCATTATAATCTGCTGAAAATGGAGGTGGAAGAAAGCTGAATTTCATTGTATAACTTGATCTAAGGGAAGACTTTAATGGCAAACAGCCGTCAGCCGAAGGTGTCGGCACTGGCTGCAAAAGCTGATTTTATTAGGGTTATGAAAATTATTCCTCCTTTTGGACAGTTTTGGTTGTTAGGCCAATTCTGTAATTCCTATGGATCATCTCACCTTCTCTGTGTTTCCCTTCACCACCCATAAGTTCCCTGAATATTGCAGAGATGTAGTGGTTTGGTTGGGGCATGTGGAAATCCAGGTTATGTTAGTTTTCACGAGCTTTTTTGAAGACAGAAATTAAGGTATTTCAATGACTATATTTAGAAACGTGTCAGCACTGTTTACATTTAACAAAATGTAAACATGTTATTGGTTTTTTGCATGTTTTTATACCTCCTTTTATCAATGACTGGGTGTGCACAGATACACACTGTGTATATATAATATACACAAATACATAAATACTCCGTGTCTGAAATGCTGTATCCAGAAACTCCAAAAAGGGAATTACCATTTCAAAATGGGAACTGTTTTGTTTTTTTTTTTCCTTCAAGCTGTAGAAATCCTAAATTATTTAGACTTGCTGTTTGGGGTGTAATATAAATAAGTGTGGTCTAATGTGTTTCTCATTCGATACTGGCTATGTGAGGTGTGAGCTTGGACTAGAGAGGAATTTTCTGTGAAATGAAACCTCCAGAGCTTTTGCTGTGGCTCAAAACCTCTTCTGTCTAAGCCTTGAAATATTCTGATTTCCTGTGCCTCCCCCTCCCACCCTCCAGTATTCCTTAACAAGCCATTGGAATGGTGTACAAATTTCTCCTACAAAAATGAGTCCTGACATAAGTACCTCAAAAATATATTTATTTCAGAACTGTTAAGAGTCCTAACCCATGTGCTTCAAGCGGGCTGATGGTTTTACTTAGAGAACTCTTCAATAAACTATTTCTGTAGCACAGGGCTGCTTAGTCCAGCAGCCCAGAAAAACTCAGGGTTGCAGAGCAATGGGAATAGTGATGTGGAATCCACAGATTTATTCTCCTGTGAGGGATTCCAGCTAGAAGGATGATGGGGAAATTATTTTGGGGAAGTTTTTGCATTTTTAGTGCAGAGAAGAGAAACACAAACACGTCTGTAAGGCTTTTTCCCTAGCTGAGGTTCATGCAGTTGGCAAACACCCAGAGCCACAGAATCATCAGGGTTGGAAGAGACATCTTCAAGATCATCGAGTCCAACTGTCAACCCAGCACCACCACAATCCCCCCTAAACCACGTCACCAACTACCATATATATACACACACAGATACATATATACATCCAGTCCTTAAATAATGGAATTATTTTCATGAATGAATCATTTCCCATGTGAAACTGAATGGTTATTTCTACCCCTAAAATGAGATATCATGTCAAATGCACTAGGTTCATTTATTGCAGTACATTTAATTCCCAGCTGCAGTCAGGATGCTGCCATATTTTGCAGGGCTTGCTCATACCAGCTCACAAGGAGAGCATCCCTTCTCCAGTAGATTCCAGCTCTCAAGATTGGCATGGAAAGGAGTTCAATTTACCAGGAGTAGCACAAACCCTTTGGAAAGAGGTGCCCCATTCCACAGAAGAGTCATTCTCAGCATACTCTAAATACTGTACATATTTACCAAATTTAAATACATATTTACATACGTCAGATTGACCCAATTGAAGGGAATGACTCCCTTGATACCTTTTAGAGTCTATTAGGTAAATAAGCTGCTCTTGGCACAGCAGACAGGGCTGCAGCTGGGATCGGGCTGTGGGGCTGGGGAAAATGCTGCTTTTCCTGCACTCCAGAGCCCAGCTGGCAGCAGGGCTGGGCAGAGGTGGGAGGGCAGCACTGCCGTGTGTGACAGCCACACAAGGGCCAGAGCCACCTCAGCGCTGCCTCTGCCCTCCCCTTCTCCCCCTCCCCACCATGGGAATCTGCCCTTCCTCAGCCTGTGAGAAAATGCTGGAATATAATCCTTGACTGTGGAAGGACATGTTTGATTTAACACATTTTGTCTTAATTAATCCTTTATAGATTTCTTGCTTACTTTGTACAAAGAGATGAGATGCAAAGAGAGAAAACAGTTTCTGTTTAGCTCCATGGGCTGCACAGCAACAGCAGTGCCAGGGGATTTCTTCACTGCAGCAGCTTTTATATCTGTCTTCGTGGAGCACTGTCCCAGCACACAGGAACCCACATTGCTGAAAGTTCTGGAAAACCTGTGATCTGGGACATGACACATGGCTGGGACACTGTGAGTCTGTGGCTCTTGAGGGTCTGATGGCCTTTAGTTGGGCAGAAGTTGGTATTAGTGACCACAGAATGGTTTGGGTGGGAAGGACCTTAAAGCCCATCTCGTTCCACCCCCTGCTGTGGGCAGGGATGCCTTCCACTTGACCAGATTGCTCTGACCCCATCTGTCCTTTTGCATTCCCCAGTATCAGTTGATAGAGTTATTTTACTTTGATAGAATTATTTTGCTGCAGTTATTTGATTTTGCTTTCTAATTTTAATCATGGCAGTAGTATTTAGCTTGTTTCTTACTTGCTTTGAACAATAAGCGACTTGTTTGTTGCTGCACCTGTAAAGGTAACATTGGGAACTAGGAATTAATGTCATATATCAATTCTTTCAGTCAAAGCTGACCATAGAGAAATCCCTGGGAGTGCTCAAGGCCAGGTTGGACAGGGTTTGGAGCAACCTCGTCCAGTGGAAGGTGTCCCTGCCCATGGCAGGGGTTGGAATGAGATGAGCTTTAAGGTTCCTCTCAACCCAAACCCTTCAGTGATTCTGAATGGTGTGGGCACTGCCTACACACCCTGTGCTGATGATCCATCTGTTCCATGTGGAGTCTTTTGCTTTTGGAGATTAGAATCAGGAATCTGCAAATGCTCCTCCGAAGGCAGGTGCCTCTAGACTGTAAATACACGTACAGGGGACACTGACAGGGGCTGCTCAGCTTATTTCACTCTGGGCCAATTCATCACCCCCTGATTTACAGAGCTGTTCTACTTTTATCTTACTGATTTGCAAATTCTAGTGACCAATTACATTTCAAACATCAGTTATTTTTATTATGTAATTTGTTTTACTGGAGCATATAGAAAAACCAAGCCCTACTTCTGAGAGCTTATGGTCTGATTTGAGATATATAGTGAGGATTGTGGAGAGAAAAACGAGGCAGCCCGTGGGGCAGTGACAGTTGCTTGCTCTTGGCATGTGCCCATCTTGCTGCTATTTATGCTCCTTATTTCTGGTGGGGAAAAAATTAAATAAATCAATTCTTTTAGACAGTGAGACAAAAATTAACTTCCAGAAGAATTTCTGATCCTCACGCCATGGTGGATGTCAGTGGAGTAAAGATGAAGGGAAATGCTGGTTGCAGAGGCTGGGTGAAGTGAGAGGCACTGTGTGGAGGGCTTGGAGGGCAAGGTGACACCTGTCCTAGCAGTGGGATGGGGTGACAGAAGGTGACAGTGCCAGGTGACACGTCTCCTGACTCGGGGAAGCAGGGCAGCGTGCCATGGTAATGCCTTCATGTCCAAATGCAAAGGGGAGGATGGATTTGATGGCCTACAGGATCCAAGGGGAGAAAATGGAGTAACTGGAGAGCCCCAAGGCCAGGGGACATTTCTGGTGGCTGAGGAGGGACACAGGCACAGAAGGATCAGGAACCAAAATGGTTCAGAGGCATCATGATGAGAGATTGTTCTGGTGCTGTATCAATCATCCTGTTCTTTGTGAGAAGTTCTGGGGAAAAAAAATGGGAAGGGTTTGATATTAGGAGCACAGTTTGCATTGAAGTATGATGTAAAAAACATTTCCTCCTGGGAATATCCATTGCCAGTTGAAGTTCCAGACTTCCTTACTTTCTGTTCCTTACCATGTTGGAATATCAGTGGCAAAAGTGTTAGAACTCCTGTGTGTGAGGTGCATTTCTGTTAATATCCAGGGCACTTAGTACATTGATTCATGATTTATTGTTAAAATGATTCTGTTATATTTTAGAACTTAAAAACAGCCTCATCCCATTGTGCTGCTTCAGGGAGCAGTTCAGGCTGGTTTGCAGAGTCACAGAAGGAATGCTACCAAGGGGAAGATCTTTGGGTCAGGGCTAGAATAACTCCCCAGATGTGCATATTTACAAACAATTAGGGATTAGATGCTGTATTAATGTCTAAGGTGAAACTGAAACACTGACACTTTCAAAAAGAGCTGTAATTTCAACATGAAAATTTGCTACTATGAGTGTCGATTGCCTGGCTGAATGGAAACCTGGAGGATGTAAATTGGAAAGATGCATATATGGAAAGAATGTTCATCCCATGCTTGCCTATTAACCACTGGCATCTCCTCTGAAAATTCCTGTCAGTCAGGGACAGGAGTAAAAGCTGTGCCCTGTTTGGGGGCTGCCGAGGGCCCCCAGCCTGGGAGCACCCGTTGGTGCCACCACTGGGACCAGGAAGCATTCCAGAGGGGACTTATCTTTCTTAAAAAATGGAAGGGATAGCACTTCCATGCCAGAGCTTTTCTGTCTGTAGTAGCTGGAGTGTAGAGGAGGCTGGAAAGGGCGTGGTTTTGTACCAGTGAGTTCATTTACATGTCATTTCAGCAACTTCAGCAGCCCTCACAGGGCCCCGGTGCCTCAGCTGGAGCAGGTGCCTCTGCTGCTTTTCCCTTTATGTGTCAGAATCTGCTGGAAAGGTCAACCCAGGGCCAAAATTACATCTGTGATTGTGATTTTTAAGGCTGGAATAATTTTAGGATCCCCCACACTTCAGGACTGTACCAGCACTTGGAGTAAGAATGGGAAACTGTCCCAAAATCTACCAAGGCAGCTTCTTTGATGGGAGGTTGTGAAGTGCAAACACAAGGAAATCCCAGGAGTCTGGGAAAGCAAATAGGATTCTGTGTATTGTTTTGTGATGCTGAGTAGTGGCAGTAATGTAAGTTAAAGAGGAGATGCTTTCATCCAGGTTTTTACCATTTTCATAGGTGTGTGATCAGGGCATCCTTCTGAAACTCATTTGGTGTAACCAGGCACTGACTGTTGTTGCAGTGAAATACCATCAGCACAGGCTCTGCAAAATGGCTTTTTAAAAATTCCTCTGGACATATAATTCCTTCCCAAGCTGTCTCAGAACACAGGCAGTGTAAAAATTGGGAATTATTAAATGGTCGCTCTTAAACTTTTTGAAAACTTTGTTGTGCAAGGAAGAGCACATATTAAATGCATCATCATTAATCTAAAGTCTCTTTACCTAGAGCTTCATGGAATCACGGAATGGTTTGGGTTGGAAGGACCTTTTTCTACCTGGGCAGGAAAACCTTCCACTAGACCAGGTTGCTCCAAGCCCCATCCAACCTGGCCTTGGACACTTCAGGGATGGGGCAGCCACAGCTTCTCTGGGCAGCCTGTTCCATATACGTGAGGTCAAAGAACACCCTCAGCTGCACACATGGACATGTGTATAGGATTCCATGTTCTGCCGTAACCAGCTCTGACCCTTTACTGACTGCATTTGAAAAGATTTTAGCTTTGGGAGGGAACATACACAAAATATGTCCTCCCAAGGCAAAGTTTAAAGCTGCCTAAATGAACTGCCCAGAATCACATGGAGACAGGAGGCTCGGCAGCCGTGTCAGCAGCACACACAGGCACACACTGGGAAAACACACTGTGCAGAGAATATCCTGCATGCTGGGCATAGATTTTAAAGATATTTAAAGGAAAAAGCTGAAGTCCAGTATAATTTCTAGGAATGCAGGCAGGGCAGAAGGTCTCAGTGCTTTGCACTCTTCTGTGATTTTTTGCTTCCTACATTCTTACAATATAATTTATTGTGAATGTTATAAGGCAGGACTAGAACCAAAGCAACCCAACTGTCTGGAGACATGCATGTTAAAAATCCGAAAATGGGAAGGATGTTGCCTGGGTCACTGCCCATTTCACAGCCCCTGAGCAGGATGTGAGAACGCTGCTCACGGCAGAGGCTTCAGTTGCTTTTTTCCTCTCCTTTGTAATAATTCTTTATCCAAATACTCTCAGTGAATGAAACCTGCTGCAGCTAGAGTCACATTATCTATTCCTGCCCACTCTCCAGGTCCTTTGGTTGTCCTAATGTCTACTGTGGTGAGGGGTAAATATTTGACCACTCTGCTCGCCATTGCCTCACCGCCTCCGAGTGACCCTGCATTAATTAGTTGGGAATTTCGGGGCTTTGAATCTGATTGAATCAAAATATTGTTTTTACAAGTTGATGAAGGCTTGATTGATGTGGGTTCTGCTGATTCTTGAAAGGATTAAATTGTATGTACAGATTACAGAGTCCTGCCTGTCACTGCTTAAATGGGAATTGTTTTTTAACAACGCCAGGAGGAAACAGTGTTTTCCTTTAAATCAGAGGAAGAAAGCAGTCCCATGGTTTCCCAAGGTCTTGCTCTCCCTGTCTTTGTGGGCGGTGTATTTCATTCAATCTAAAAATAATCTTTTCAGGCTAGACCCGTGCTTCCCTTCTCCTCCAGCTCTGCTGTCCTGCTCCCTGCTCCTAGGGAAGGGATGTCTGGTGCCAGGCTCAGAGGGGACCCAGATCACACAACTTGCAGGAGCATCTGCTGCTGGCCTCTGGATTCTCCTGGACAATAGCAGGAACATCTCCCCAGTCTCTTAGACCTTCCTTTATAGGAGGAGAAGGGACCTCAGGGGACTCAATAAATGCACTGAGGAGGATAAAGGGAGAGGGAGTGACAATCACATGCCAATAGTTTGATGGCAAAAAGCCCTTTAACTGTTAGAGAAGGGGGAGATGCAGAGTAGCTATTCCTTAAAGGATGCTATAGGCAATGTCCCCTTTGCACATATGGGATGTATGGGGGTTTATCTGAGAGATTTAGAAAGCTATAATCTCATTTTACTGTAAACCAGTTATGCTGAAAAATGGCTCGTTCCTGTGGACTCTGTGGCTGATCAGCCCCAATAAACACAGAACCAGGAAAATGGAAGTCATTTGGCCTGGGCCCTGCTGGGGGGGGATGTGGCAGGACACTCAGAACTGCTGCTTAAAGTGAGGGTGATAATTTCTTTAATCCCTCTCTTTGGATTTGCTGCAGCCAGGGAATGTCTGTGGGAGCAGAGGGCAATGGGGCTGTGCCCACACAGCACCTCTGGGGACAGAGGGACAGGGGAGGTTAAAGCCTCCAAGGGAAGAGAGGGGTAAGATAAAGGTGAGTCCATCACTGTCATTGCCTGACTTTTCACCCAAAACTCATCACACGTGAGCTGGTGATTCAGAAGTGAAGAGAGGGAGCAAACTTTCCTCAACTGTTATCCTGAGAAAGAAGTTTCCAGAGATGATCTGGAGATAAAAACCACAGCAAGCAACAGAAAATTCCTGCTGCTTCCAGGGTTAGTTTTGCCTAAGTGTCATTGTATAAACTTGGGTGTAAAAGTGGTGTATTGGAAGAAACCTTCCTGAATGCTCATGACTGTTGATAAACAAACAGTAAATCTCATTTTCTGGTTCTGCTCGCTGGAAGAACAACATTTGTGGAAGGAAATCTTTTTCAAAAATCATGGAAGCTGTGAATAAATATTAAAGTATAGAAGAAGTGAAGACTGATACAACGAAGTCAAACAAAAGGTTGTTTTCTAGTAGTAGAGGAGGGGGAAAGGTAGGGCAGGAATGAGAGGGAGAAGGAAAACATTTGATTTACCTTTCAAGGAAATTTAAAACTCTGTTTTGAACATAGGGTGAAGCCTTTCTGTACCCACCGTCTTTCCAGAACTTCTTTGGGCAGCAAATTGTCACACTGTTCCTTAGTGTGTCTTATTTCTTGGGAACATGCTTTAAATATTTTTTAATTTATTTTGACATGCTGCTACAAAAAATAGGTGGATATCAAGTGAATATATTTTCTTAGTTTATTTTAGAATTCTGCCTACGAAAATGCCACTTAATATCATTTGTGGTGACATCCTGGGGGTAGTGAACTGTGTGGATGGGACTGTACCTTCCTGCTACTCTTCAAATCCCAAACCATAAATTATTATTGATTTGGTTATATATTGGGTGTTCTTCCTAGGTGGGGATCTTCATCTGATTGCCTTTGGGTCAAATTTGGGTGTTTTCATGGAGAAGTGTGTGTGTGTGGAGGAGCCTTTGGACACACGATGTTTTGGGAACAGTGTCATCCCAACCATGATCCAGCAGCTTCTCTGAGGGTGTGTCACTGTGGGTTGGCCTCAGGGAAGTGGATTTGGGTTACTGTCTGCAGGAAGGGCAGGTTTCACTCCCTGCCCTGTGACATCATGTAGCAGATAAATGCGGTCACGGATTTTAGGATTTCGTAAGGAAACACTTCAGAGATGTGAAATAAAACAGCTTTGGGGGTCTCTGCCCAGTAGATAATCATGGTAAAATAAAGTTCTTGGGGTTTGTAACTTTTCCATTAAATTCACAACTATTCATCAGTTGACTTCCAGCACCCCAAAGGAATCATTAATTAATATAGCTGTATTTAACAGAAAGGTATTTTAAAGGGGAAACTGAGGAATGGATCCAACCCCAGACTAATGTCCACACTAAGGCCTGATGCCCACATCCATGGGGGACCCTCGGGCAGTGTCACACCAGGACACAGAGCAGGGGCTGCTCCCTCCCAGGCAGCCCTGGCCCCCCCGAGCTGCACTCAGCTCTTTGTGCTCACAGCACTAAATCATATCGGGGTTATTTCATGAACAAAACACAACTGCACTGGCAAACACCGCTGTGCTTTGGGGCTGGGTTTTCTCCCTCTGCCTCTAATCCTGTTAGGAGCCTGTGTTTCTCTGGTGTTGTGCTGCTCGCCAGCCAGTTCCAGCATCCTAAGTGGGAAAAATATGGAGAAACCTGCTTCCATTTTAGCTTCCAGATGTGTTTGTTGCCAGTGAGAGCTGTGCAGAGGGTCTGCAGTGGCTGCTGCCTTTAACCTACATGATGGATTCAGCAGCAAACCCTCCCTAGCGAGCAGTGCCCAGTAGTGATGTCCCTGGCCAGAGCCCAGGCCCCCCCAGTCGCTGCCTCTGCACATCCTTTTCCCTCAGGATTACGTGCAATGTGTGGGAAATAGTTCTGTTTTATACTTAAATTTGTACAAGACAGATAATGGTGGTATTTACTGATTCAAGGTATTGCTGTTGATCATTTTCGTTAAGCAAATTGCCACGTGAAGATGAACAGCGAGTGATTTTCATCTGGTTTTTATAACCTTGTCTTTATTCAGTGTATTTTCTTAATACATGGATGTGCTCAGATCTGTGTAACAAACAGTTCTGAAAGATAGCAAGGGACTTTAATAACAAATAAAAGAGCAGTTCCCATTCAGCTTCGAATTGCCCTCAGCTAAATTCAGGGGAACGTATCTGCAGCCAGAGCGAAGAGGCAGGGATGGGTTTAATCATTTAACCTCGGGATTACGAGCCAGGACGTTTAAAAATCCAGAGCGTGGGGTTTGCTTATTACTTATATGAATCACGTCTCTTTACTGCAAAAACCACCCCGGAAAGTGGCGTTCCCCTGTTAATGGTGGGCTCAGTTTCCCTGTTCGTCAGGCTCACCCTCGGGAAAGAAAGGGGGAAGAACAGCGAAATTGTTTAAAATAGGGACATTTAATTTCTGTCAACAATTTGTTAATTATTGCTTTAAGAGCAAAGCTTCAGCGTGTCAGTAAATAGCACTACAAAAGGCTTTTTAAGAGATCCCAAATTAAGCTGAAAACGTTTCCCATTCTCAGATATCCTGATTAGATTAAATTATTTCTCCTGATTTTGCTCCCGAGCGAGCTGTGTCTGGTCAGATCAGAGCAGCTCAACGAAATTACAGACAAACAGCGGCTGAGGGCAACGGTTGCACTTGGATTCAAACAGGGCAGAGTAAAGGTTCTTGTTTTATGCAATATTTACTGAATTAAAATATCTTACAAATGTAAAGGCTTCGATCTCTTCTGCCTTTCCTGTGGCAAAACACTGGTTTTAGAGTATTTTTCATTTTTGCTTCTTGAAATAAAAATGAAATAGCAAACGACCAGGTTGAATAGATGTTTGTAAGCTATTCATGAAAAGAGTTCTTAAAGTTTAAAATTGAACCAATTCTAATTAATAGCAATATCTGCCAGACTCTCTTACCATAAAGAACAGAAAAGGAAATCATTTTAACTGAGTGAAACACAGTCCAAAATAAAGGTTTTGTCAGGGCTGCTGTTTTAAAATAGAAATGTAGTTGATTTTATTTGTCATGTTGTAGATTGGTCAAATCCAGGATTTTAACACCATTACAAAGAATTCCCATCATGGTTTCAATCCTAAACCCCCTCATGCTCTGCAGCAGGAAGCTCTGACTTTCGTCCTGAACTCAGGGCTATTATCAAAATTAGAAATGTCATTTTCTCCATTATTTTAATGGAAAGTTACCTTTGGAAGAATAAGTCCATTTTGACATGATATAAATGTTTTAAAATAAAAAAGCATTGAAGGAATCACAGAAACATTTTAATCTTAATTATTCATAAATAGCTACCTCAAGTCCATTTGAGCAAAATGTCAGTTGACCAAGAAACATGCTTATTTTGCATGAGAAAAAAGGATACTTGGGCTGTAAAAGGAGGATTTATCAATGTAAATTTAACTTAAAATGAAACCTGCAAATCAGAACCAACCATCTATCATGAAAGTGCATTAACATTACAGTGTTTGCTGCTGAAAATTCAGCAGTATTATGAAATTTTTAACTCGAACTAACTAAAAAGGAAATGGCAAAGGACTCTTTCTATTTATCAAGAATTTAGCAGGAATTTTTTGATAAATTGATCTGAAATATTTGGAGGAGCTCGATCTGCAAAAAAACCCCCACATTTAAAATGTTATAATGGTAAAGTTTTGAAAAATAACTAACACTCTTTTAAATATTTGAGGAGCTTTGTATTATTTTTCCCAGCCCTGCCCTTGAGAACTGAAGTCCCCAATGGATGTTTTGATATACTGGGCACTTTGCACTTAAACATTTCCTTTCTATAAAGACATCTAGAAAGAGACATGCTATTGGATTCCTAAATGCATTTCGCAGCAATTGATTGTTTTGTTCTTTTTAGCTATGCAGATTAAAGTAATAAAAAAGGACTTTTTAGAGTTAGGGGAAGAATTAATTGTTCCTTTCAGCCCCTCTAGAACCCATAATTCCTGTGTTCGTGCTGCCCTGCATGGCTGCTGCTCTGTTTGTATATCCAGGTTTCATTGGCAGACCTAATTTCAGGATACATAATGCATGATTTTGAAACCAATTTGTTATTGTAATAAAATATTTTTCGGAATGCATGGTGGTACTGGAGAGGAGAATGTTAAATTATACATGGATTGTGGCCGAGCGCATTCATTTCGCTCGGTGTGCAGGTGAATCTCCCCGTGACCTTGGCACTCGCGGGGTAGCACAGAATAACAATCGAATCCGGGATCGGAAATCCGACCATTTCCAAATATTAACAACTTCTTTCAAAGGAAATGCTGATTTCAGCAGTTATGGTAATGGAAACATCAGTATATCTTTCAGAGAACTTAAAAAAAAAAAAAAAAAAAAAGCCATGATCTTAATAGGATTAAAAGCCAGGCTTTTTATTTCCAAAATGCTAATTTGTTTTCTGCATTCTGTTTTCATAGCAGGTCTTGTTAGGCAGCGCGCTGGGATCTGGAGGACACTGAGAGCTGCCAGAAAGGCGTGGGTAATGATAGGAGAGCTACATAAAAGGTTTCTTTCTGATAGAAATTCTCTATTCCTCACAAGCCCGTTTCCCCTCTCTGCGAGTTGGTTGGAGAAGCCAAAGGCAGTGACGCCGGGGAGAGCGAGGGGAGAGCGTTCTGCTCTCTGTGGCTGTTTTGTGTGTTCCGTATTTATTCCTTTCCCATTAAGGAACAAACGCTGGTCATTAGAGGTGCATTAATTGAAATAGCCTGTGACCCACGTTCGGGAGATGGACGGATTCGGCCGGGAAGTTTGGCTGTGAAATTCCGAGTAGCCCGAGGCACCTGACACTCTGTAATCTGCTTATCTGGCCGGCTTTCACAAGGGCTCTCCCATCGCCATTCATGCCGAACAGTGGGGTGTAGAGAGGAGGCCAGAACACAGATAATAATTTACCATGTAATTTGTTTTGAGATTCCTTTGATAGATTTCAAAACCGAAGCATCCTGCAAGAGAACGGGGCCTTTAAAACCTTTAAGCCAAGGCAATTCCGTGCTGGTGGTGGGTTGTGTCGTGTGCCCAGCGGGACGCGGCCCTAACGAAGGGACACCCAAGGCCCGGCCACTCTCAGTGGGGACCCTCGGCTTGTTTAATGGCTTTTAAACATTGCTGCTGTTCCTCTTCCTCCTACAACGACTCTTGTAGCCAGTGCTGTAAATTTGGAGAGACCAGTGCAGGTTGATGAAAACCATTTGCAGCAATCAAGAGGGGCAGGTAATTTTGGAGGCAGATTTGTTTTGTAAATGAGGTGTTCCATTTGGGGAGCAAGCACACCTGGCGACCAGGGCTGTGCTGAGGACAGCTTGCTTTAATTCCCCCTGAGTTAGGGGATATTTCTTCAGCCCACAAACTGGTGTTTTAATGCCTTCGTGGAGGCATAAAACATAACAAAAATTCAGGGATTTTATATTCCCAACTTCAAAACTTTCATCCAAAAGGGAAAAGGATCAAAAGGAAAAGGTGGTGCGTTTCATGTTCTCTTGTGGTTTTAATACTTGTTAACTGACCTATAAACTGAGTTTTCCAAGTAAAGAAACGTGAGGGAATTTTATTACAGAAAAATCTACTGCGAATCATCCCCAGCTGCTTATAGAGATAGGAGAGGCTTTTCCAGTCCTGCTTCCCAGTGTGATATATGCCATCTCCTCACCTTTCCTTTGTTTCCGTGCAACATTGTGCATCCACGGCCGCATTGCTCTTTTTGTTTACTGTGCTTCTGAATACTTTTTCTCATTTAGAGCAGCTGCTTTGAGCTTTCTTTTTCAGCTAAAGGAGAGAGAATCACATCAAATCATATCTTTGCTTGATTATTTTATTTGGTGCAGGCCAGTTAGTATCATCCTGATGCTTATGAGTACCTTGCATGTCCTTGGATCCAAAGGACTGTTTGAATCCTGGCTGTAAGATTTCACAGGTGATCTTGGAGCCTGTTGCTGCGTTAATCATAGGGTTGTGTCTGGAAGTGGAAGTAGAGGTGCTGAGAAACTTCTAACTCTTTAGTACTGTGAAAAAAATTCTAATTATTATTATCAGGCTGATAAAAATGATGAGTGCAGTGAGCAGGGCAATACCCAGAGAGATGGGTCTGGGACCCTTTAGGCTGAATTCAAGTTTTTCTGATCAGTGTATTGTGTGTTCTGTACATGCCAGCACAGGAACCCTGGCGGGGGCCTCTTGGTACCACTGTAATGCAAAAATAATAAATCATAATAATGGACAAACCATGTTGCTGTTGGAATGCACGGCCTTGTGCTGAGCACTTAAAATGGTTGTCGGGGAACGCCGGCTCCGTCAGCTCTGTAATGGCAATCACAGCAGTTTGGAGAAAAAGGCTGTAACACTGAGAGAACTGAGGCATTTGAGGGATACTGTTTTGTTTTGAATAGAGAAGCAGGACAGAAACAAAATTAAATACCTGAGCTGTACCCCCAGGTCCGCTGTAACTGAGGAGGCACCAGGAGTGGGGTGTGGTGGGACTCGGGGCAGTCTGACCTGAGGATTGTCAGGGTTCAAAAAGCTCTGAAACCAGGAGGAAAAGAGCAACTGCAGAGCTGTGAGGTTCCTTGTGCAGGGTGAGAAGGGCTCTCTCTCCATGGCAGGCAGTGCCTGGTGGGGGTGGTGGTGATGGGGGGCTGTGTCCGGACACAGCCACGCTCCGTGAGTGGCCTTGGCTCCCATCAGACCATTCCCAGGGGTTTCTCCAGCACATTCCAGTTCTCATTGTGCCGTTTCAGTGATCCCACAGCAGTAAGGATTGCTAAAACACCAAACACATCAATTACTTTTTATATCACATACCATTTTTCAGAAGAAACCAATTCCTAATTTTGCAAGTAGGGGATTTTATTCTATTTATCCTCTGGCTCAGGTGACCTGGAGATTTATTTGGGTTATTAACAAAAAGAGTTCAAACTGCAGCTTATATAACAGCATTTGGGATAATTACCTTAATTAGGAGTTGTTCTTTTCTCATCAGTCCAACATGTACCAAAGTGTTCCAGGCCCCTAAGTCCTGTCAGTGCCTTTCCAAGCTCTGCTGCCCGGTTTATGTTGTATCAGGGCTGTGTTTGCAGGAAGGATTTTCTGCTTATCTGTCTGTGCTGGTGCAGGAGCTTTGCTACGGGGCAGATTCTCAAGTATCACTTAACATCAATCCATTTCCTTAAGATGGTTGATAACGTGGTTTGTATTTCACAACTAATAAATAGGCCACATCTCTAAGCAAGGTTTTGAAAAACTCCAACCAAAGGCCCTGCACCCAAGTTCTCGTAATGCCCACATTTTCCCCTCAGAGTCTTGTTTTGGAGTTCTGCTTTACCTTGGGTATGGGGAAAATGGTGTTTTCTGCTTCTTCTGGTATTCTGTGTTGAGGCTGTGCCTGGATTTTGTCACTGCTGCCCATCGATGTATTTCTGTGTGTGCTATGCCAAGTACCAGCAGACTTGGAGCCAGGTTTGACAGCCACACAGGTTGGGCCCCAGAGTGATTGGGGCACGACAGGAAGTGCTTCCAGAAACAAACTTCTCAAACTGAGGAATTCTTAAATTCCATGAATTTCTGACTGATTCCCAGAACTACGTAGAGAGATCTGTGCTAAGTCTCTACTACTGATTTGACTAATGCTTAGTTTTATAGGTCCTGTTTTGTGGAGGTGCTCATAGGTGGTTTCCCTTAGATGTTCAAAAATAACTGTGAGGTTGGACAGAAATTTGACTTTTCGGGTTTAATATTCTTCAGTTCTTCCTCAGTTATGTTGAACTTCGGTCTTATATGGGGCACAGAGTATTCTCTTTTCATTTTTCAAAAGAGAAGTATAAATACATTTCAGGGTACAGAAGAGGCGCTGAGGACTGTAGCTGTCATTCAGTGAGGCAGAAGCAGAGAAAAAGGCCGACTCCAACATACCAAGAAAAAAGTGGAAGAAAAAAAAAAGTCGAAATATAGAAGCTTTCGTAGTCAAATACACTGCTGAAGTGTCTAAGTAAAAACACAGAGATGAGTGAATTTTAATTCAGCTGTTGGGGGAGTCAGTCTCACCACTCCTGGATATGCTGCATGGAAGTTACACTTTATTTTATTTTTCTTGTTTAGAGAAAACTGAAACGCTGTAGGAGCACCCCAGGGTCACAGTGGCTGCTCACTGCAGGCTGTGAAAGCTCTGCTGGTATCTCAGCCCTTCCACAGGGAAAAGACAAGTAAAAAGGTTTCTGACAGACAAAACCAAATGGTTTTTTTCCTTGAGATGAAAAGTAAAATGTAACAAGCACATTTAATTTCTCCTCTTCTAGCCAGCGTTTAATAAAACGGCACCCTGCAACGGGAACAGATAATGTTTGTCTTATAAAACCCAACAGCCAGTTCCCTTTTTAAACACAGATCTGCTGGCTGGGCTTTGTTGTGGGCCGAGGAGTGACAAGTTTGCAGATGCTACAGCTTGTTACCTAATCAGAGCCAGATGCTGCTCCCCGGCGACTCTCTCAGTGTCACCCGGCCCTCAGCACAGCAAGGGCACGGCCACGATCCACCACGGGCCTTCCTGGGCCTGCAAGTCTTGCTGTATTTTTTTGTTATCTTGATTCTCTGTTTGTTTTTAATTTAAGGGGGTTTGCAGTGGCCAGAGATAGAGAGGAGTGAATGGGAGAGGTAATCTGAGCGAGGCTGATGTCCGCTGGACATCTGTTTAAATTCAACAACCAGGCACACAGAGCAGCCTGTGTGCCTCTAGTTTGTTCTCGGGAAATGGCCTGCAGCAAAATGAGAGTATTTGATTTGAGAATTCATTAGATAATTCTGTACATTATACTTCAAATAATACATAGGCCTGAGAGAATGTTTTAAGTAAAATTAAACATTTCAGCGTGGCTATAGCGGGTGTCAGGCAGTTCCAGCACAGGAGCGCGGGGACGTTCCTGCCCCCTCTGAACTGCAAATCGAGTTCAATATTCTGTTTGCCTTCATAAAAAGGTAGCAAAGGAATTTGGATTCTAGGAAGTCAGAGCTGTTTGCTTGAGATCATTATTTGGTTCGGCACCTTTTGCAGCCCTTTCCTTTCCCCCACCGACGGGAATGCTCAGAGCTTCTCGCTGCTATTAGCGGTGCCCGAGTGCTGCGTGTTTAATTGACTTGTTACCATCTGCTCTGGAAACGGGAACTTTGCAGCTCATGTGCATTGTGGCGTGTGTTTCTTGGGTTAAATACTGTGTGACAAGAAAAGGGGCTTCCCTCCCCATGCCGAATGATGCCAGGAGGGTCATGCAGCTGCACAGCTACAGAGACGTTTGTTCTCTGAGCTGCTTTCACGTGTGGAATTATCCTCATGCTAAACCACTGTGATGTGAAACGTTCAGGAGTTGCTCCTGTTTACAGAGGGATCTGCTTTCTTTCTTTCTCTCTTGAAGAAACCTGCTATGCAGTGGGTAATAAAACTAAAAATAAAGATCAGAGCCAGTGGAAATGCTGTAATGTTTCTCGGCAGAAGCATTAGAAGCTGCCCATAAACCATGAGGCATTCAGAAATTTGCACCCTATTACTGTGCCCTCCAGCCCCTCTGGAATCTCTTTTCTCCAACAGATTTGTTTTATTCCCAACACCTCTGCACTGTGGGTTGTGCTTCTGCGCCCCGAGCTGCTGACACCCCACAGGGGGGGATTTGTCCTGGGTCCTTCACGCTGCCACTGCTCGAGGGTGAGTTTGAGCTCAGCTCCTGCCTTCCCCCGGAGCCAGGAGAGGGGCTGGAATATGCAATGGTTAATGAGCAGCTTGGGAGAAGCCTTGGTCAGATCTGTGCAGCTGAAAGTAGTGGTAACTCTGATTTATCTTACAGTGAGGTCATATTTATGACTTTTAAGCTGTGCTTTCCCTGACCTTTTTGTGTTCTGCTCTTCGGGGTTCCTGTTGGTTTGTTTGGGGTTTTTTGGGGTTTTGGGTTTTTTTCCCCAAACATTTTGTGTTACTGTCTTTGCTAGAAAGCTGTTTCATTTCCAGGATTTATTTTCCCTTTGACGTCTTAAATAGCTGATATTTTTCTGCGTACATCTGGCTACTGGATTCACAGAACTGCCTCAGCCAGAATCCGCTGTGAATCAGCGCCTGACTTTCCCCCACCCTGTTGTTTCACAGCTCTCTTTGCAGAGAGGCTCCACTTTAAACAAACCCCATCTCTGGGGTGGGCTGGCAGGAGTGAGGAAGGTTTGCAAACTCATCCTCCCCAAAGAAATCCCCGTGAAGAGTTAAATGAAGTCACCTCCAGAGCCTGCCCTCCCCTCCCCTCCGGCACCCTGAGCCCTGCTCCCCACGGGCTGGAGTTTTCTCGGGAGAACAATAAACCATCTTCTCTTCTTTTGGTGCCTGTCCAGTGTGGAAAGAGAAAGATGAGGTCAAAGTGGCAGGCTGTACAGCTTGCTTTTGAGCCAAACAGATGGTGAAGGTTAAGTGACAGCTCTGTGACTGCCTCTTTTGAAGTAATTGGAGATAATTTGTATTTTGAATCAGAACTTGACCACTGTCAGAAGGGAAGAAGGTTAATATGTAAACGATTTTACATTAGCCCCTGTTTCTTGGGATTTTTGCTCCCTCCCACCCCCCCTTGGATTCTTGTCTTTATAATCCTTGCTCTAGGCTATTGGTAAGATTGTCTTTGAGCTCGGTGTGACTCGGCCTAGGCTGCAGTTGTTATGAAAGCCAACAACAGCTTATTAAGGCCGGGGATAATCTCTGCTACTGATGCATTGTTGCTTTCCTGCAGTCCAGTGGCAGCATTGGAAACAAGACCTGGACATGCAGCTCTAACTGGGGAGGTTGGCAGAGAAATGCCCAAAATATGTTCTTTTTTCTCAAACTGGACCCATTTTGCAGATTATTCTGTGGGGTTAAGAAGCTCCCCCTGAACTTCTCTGATGATCAAAAATGCGAATTTGATTTGGGCTTCCTCCTGCCCACTGGGATTTCTTTTTGGCCTTGAGCAGACTCCTGTTTATTTACTTAGACTACAGAACATACCGTATGTGTTGTGTTTGCCGGTGCTTTCCTGGCGGGAGGTGGAATATTTCTAGAGCCTGATTTCAAAGTGGTAGTGAGGAGCTGCCAAGTTGCTTCTCAGTGTTGCTACAACAGTTCTACCCTGGTCCTTCAGCTCATCCTTAAGGACCACGGGAAAGAGCAAGTGGTGATGTGCTGGGATTTCTGTGCCCAGTCGTTTTTGTTTAGTGTGGAAACTGAAAGGACCTCGTAGGGAAAGAACCTGTAAAGTCATCTTCATCTTACTCAGTGTCCTGAGGCCTTTTCCTGTGTAAGGAAAACAGGCAGCAGTTCCACATGTATTTAAATCCTGCAGCTCGGACTTCTGGATTTGTCAGGTGATGAATTTTAATTTAACGTAGCAGTTGGTAGCCAGAGACACTTGAATACACTGGTTGGGAGGTAACTTGGACCTTTCTGTGGACTGGAATCATAGAATACAGAATATCCTGAGTTGGAAGGGACCCCCAAGGATTATGAAGCCCAGCTCCTGACTGGTACATTAGTAGCCTGATAATTTTGTCCTGGCCCCTTTTTTGCATGTAGAACTCAGAGATGCTGATGGAGAGACCACCAGTGCAGAGTCTGGGGTATTTCTGTGCATTTAAGTGTTGTTTTCTCAGAAGCAGAGAAGGCATTATTGTATTTCATTCACATACATCAGGTTGATTATGAAACACATTTTTTCACTAACTTGAAGAAGAAAAAGGAGATAGTGGCTTGTTATTTCTGCCTTTTTCTTAACCAGGCAAAGTAAAGAAATGGTTGCAAAACCTTTAGAAGCATTCAAGTACCTCAGTGACTTTCATCAGATGTTCCCTGTACAAGAAAAAGAAAAAAAATCGTTCTATCTTTTTATTTTTACTTTGCTTTAATCTTATTTGATGATGTCTCAACAGGCTGGGACATGCTTTCTTGGATGGCAATTTCACTGCACCATATGTGTCTCTCACAAGATAGCAGAGTGAAATGAGTCTTGGCAGGAAGAGAACTAAACACATCGACAAAGAAAAGAAAAAAATTATTTACTTAACTCCCTGTTGCCTGCATACGTTTTTCACTGGGACTGCATCTGGTACAACAATGCAAAGTTGGTTTCTTACAAATGTGTCTGAGGCACAGTCCCACACTGATCCCTTTTTCTTGCCATCCACGCTTGATGTTTGGGTTTTTTCTAGTAATCCTGATTTAAATGTTTCAGTACCTAGAGGTGACCAAACTAAGAAAAAGGAAAATCTGTTTTTACCTGAAAATTTCTGTTGGGAAGAGGTGGTTCTTACTTGGCTGCAAAAAGGAGGATTCGGTCATTCTGGGGAAAAACAATAAAAAATACAAGAAATTAACAGTATTAAATCCTTGACTGAGCTGGGCATTCTCCTGGTGAGTGCCAGGCCTGGTTTAAACTCTGTGGGGAACAGAAGCGGGATCAGCCAGGCTGAGCCCCACGGGCTCCCCAGCAATGGGGGGTGATTGCAGACATTTATTGTGGTTGCCAGAAGATTCCAGTTTGGGTTGCTAAGTTTGGAAAATTTACATGTGATACACTTCAAAGTAAGGGCAGCGAATCTCTGTGGGTTGAAATAGCAGAAGGTGTGTTTGAATGTTGAAATCAATCAGTCAAGCAAAATATTCTGTATTTGCACACACCTGAGGGATAAATGTGGCTGTGGTGCCGGGGCCGTGCTCCCACTCTGCCCCAGTGCTGGGTCCCAGCCGTGGTTCCCAAAGAGCCAGAGAAGGGTTAACCAGCCCTCTCTGTTCCAGGGAACCTGCACGAGTCCATCTCTGACTCCATGTTCTGGAGGCTTCTGCAGCTGTATCGGTTTGTGTTTACATTCGCTCTCGGGGACGACTTCTGAACCCTTGGTAAAATCTGTATTTGTACGGTCGGATATTTAGGAGGAAAATCAATACAGGGTCTGCAGTGACCTTGCTGGTTAGCACGGAAGTGTCTGGCAAAGAGGAACACGCAGGTGATTTGCAAAAGATAAAATGGAAAAGGAACAAGCAGGTTTAGGGTGTTTAAGAAAATTTGCAATTAAAAACAATGGAGTGGTCACATATGACTTTAGACACCACATGAAAAGATAAGAAAGGGGGAAGAAGGAGTCCTTTGAGGCATGAGCAACATAGAGACTCGCATTTCAGTAGAGAATCCTGGTGAGATGCACCCCAGGTGCAGCACACAGGTAACACAGGTGTGGGGCTGGTGCACGGAGAGAACTGGCAGAAGAGGGATCCACAGGCTGAGCTGTGCTGTGCTGGGAATGGCACCATAGTCAGGTGGACATGAAAACAGAGCTTGTGTGGATGCAACATTTAGGGGTTTATTTATATTTAAAACCATTTTTCCTTTGTACTGCTTCTAAGTAAAGTGGTTGGAGGTTTTTTTTTTTTAGTTCTGCTTTTTTCCTTTCCCAAGGTTGTAGATGTTTTATAATACATAAACTGGCTGTCACAGGGAGACCTTAATGATTGTTGGAATATAATTATAATTGCTGTGTCAATTCAAAAGTGAAAGTTCAGTTAAGTCTGGGAGTTTTCTGTTCCTCACGCTGCCACGCTGTGGCAGGTGTGACAGAGACCCTGCAGGGCAGGTGGTTGTGCCCACACAACACTGGCTTTTGGCTCGGTGGCATTCCAGACCTTCTGAGGCTGAGCTCTGGAAGTGTGTAAATATTGCAGTTTGTGCTGTACAGCAGGTCTGGGCTCTGCTCTGGACCGGGGCCCTGCTGTGCCGCGTGCCAGGCAGGCAGTGGGAGCACACTCACCTTTCCAAAGGCTTCAGCATCTCCGCAGTCCCCGTGTGCCCATGGAGGGGACAGTTCAGCCCCTGACATTTTCCTAATTACACAAAATTCTTCCATAGATCTCATGGTTGGCAATGGGTGCTGGGTTCAGACTTTTTCCTGCCAGTTTTCCAGCCCTCTCCATGGCTGAGGCGCTCTATGCCCTTGTGGGGCTCTGCATGGGCACCATCAGCAGGGTTGGACCGGGGGGACAGAGAGGGCCCTGCACGGGTGGTACCTGAGCACAAAGGCACGTTTTGGGCACTGGGGCACCTCTAGGTGCCCACGGATCACTGGCAGGGCAAGAACTGCTTCATGAAGGAGGCAGTGAGCTGTGGGAATGACGCAGAATCGGGACTTTCCACAAAAGCTTAGGGGATCCAAGGGGGAAGGCTTCTGTGTCCCTCATTTTGAAAGGCCTGTTCTGCTCCTAATAAACGAAAATATTTATATAAAATATACATTGGTTGTATTCCTAAATATTCGATGTGGAAATTGATCGTGCAGCGATGCCTGTGCAGCTGCTTGAAATGGAAATGCGGGAGGGAAGATGTGAGGGGAGCGGAGCACAAAGAGGAGCCGTGGGTGAGGCTCCGGGCAGCGGTGCCGGCTCCCCTTTGACACCGGGATCTGCATCCGCAGGCCCAGGGAAAACCGCGGCCTTCCAGTGGGATAAACAAGAGCCCTCACAGTTAATTGTTGGAGAAGGCTTTCTGCACAAATAGGACTTTTTTTTTCCGACTCTGCTTTTTCTTTTCACCTTCTGATAAACTAAATTATTCCTTATCTAGAGCCTGCGTGTCCTTGTGCCCTGGGATCATGCACTCCCGGAGAATTCCGGATTGTTTGTAGAATCTTAAAGTAACAGGTCCTACAGGGAATAACAAGAGTTGGCATTCTTTTAATTTTTATGTATTGTTTTAATCACAATGAAAAATTATTATTTTATATATATAAAATTATAAAATATTTCAACTCACTGAGCAAGTGCTGTCACCTGGGGGGCAGGAAAAAACCCTCTTGTTGTTGGATTCATCTGAATACAACATGAACTGAGTCAGAAACATGTCACTGTTGTGGCTTTTTCAATGGCTTTTAAAAAGTATCTTGAAATTTGAGCGTGTTCTGCAGCTTAGACAATGCATTAGTGCCAAAAAGGATGTTTCTTTTGTTAAAAGCTATTAAGGTTTAACTGAAAATACAAATCAGATCGGAGTAATCTGGATTATACTTACATTTTCTTTAGCTGTGTTGCTTTTTGTTGACTGTTAGGTTAAAAGAAATCTCCAGACTTAATGTTTTTTATTGATAAAGTACTTAATATTAAGAGGTAGGTTTTATTTAAATTAATTTCAGACAAATTATTTAGCTATTGAAAAATTGCTGCATATGTGAGCACATATGTATATGTTAATATATACGTGCTTGTGTAAATATATATATACATATGCTCCTATATTATATGTAAACCCCTAAATTTTTAGGGGGAAGTTTCTTTCCAGTCGAGCTGTTTAATGACCTGTCAGTTCCCCACTTGTGCGGACTGTTTAAAATTCTATATCGTTTTCTGTTTTAATGCAATATCATTTAATTCTCTGGAGGAAAAGAGATAAGGTGTTAAAATTGGGATAAAAGCTTCCAAATGCTGGAAAATTTACTCTGTCAAACCCAAGGCCCTTTTTACTGGCAGAAACTTAAGAAAGTAAATACTAATACGCTCACCTGTAAAAAAAATTAAATATAATTTCTTTAAATAATATAAATGCAATTATTAATACTTTATCTGAAAAGAGCTAAGGTTGAATTTCCTATTAATTTTTTTGGTTTTGATTGATGAATGAAGAATCAATACTTTGAAACTTGATTTTTTCCCCCTAAGAATTGTTCTCTGAATGGAGAAGAGTGGTGGATTTTGTTATTTTCCCATTTTGATTATTTTCTTTTCCAAGAACATGGCATGAAACAACCCACTCTTAGTCTGCCTTTGAGGTGGTGTAACCAAAGTGCAGTTAATTGCATACATTCCCTTCTTCCTAGTGGCAGAATAGTTTTTTTTCCTCATAGAAGTCGGTTAAAAAACAGGTTCCAAAATATCCGGTCAGTAGAAACTGCAGGGAAAAAATTAACTCAAAAACCTGAAACGTGCCGAATTTCCCTTTCCCACCTGGGGTTTGGCGTGTTGGCTTCAGTGTTTTTAGGGAACATTCCCCAGGGTGCTTCTCCTCTGGTGGTGGCTGAGGTGGCTGTGGCGTCCAGTTTACCTGCCCCAGGTACGGGCAGTGCCCACCTGGGCCCGGGCAGAGCTCGGGCAGGACGTGGAGGGCTGTGGAGGGTGGACCGTGGGCAGGGTGTGGATGGACCGTGAGCAGAGCATGGGCAGGGTGTGGATGGACCATGGGCAGGCAGTGGAGGACAGCCCCTGGCGTGCCGTCAGCACAGACACGCTCCACAGCAGTGTCCAGCCTGTCCTGTCAAGTTTATTGTCCACTCCATCAAGGGGTCTAATGGTCAGCGGAGGGGCTGAGCGTGTCCCCCGTGGCCTGACATTAACAGAGTGGACTTGTTTAAGCTTACCCAGGGTGTCTCTGCTGATGGGGACGCCAATACCCGTTTTCCTCAATGAGCAGTCGCTCGGATCACGACTCAATAGAGCTTCCCCCCAAAGGGCTCCGGGGGGACCTGCCCTCACCCCGGCACCAGCCGGGAAGGGCCGATCAATGCCCGCTGACAACAGGCGAACGAGGCCCCCCGGCCCCCCCGCCCGGGAGCGGGGAAGATAAATGGATCTACCCCAAGGAGAGGCCGAGCCCGCGCCGGGCCGGGGCTAATTGGGCATCTGGAGCCCCGGGGTGCCGC
Source organism: Manacus vitellinus (assembly GCF_001715985.3). Classification (NCBI taxonomy): domain Eukaryota; kingdom Metazoa; phylum Chordata; class Aves; order Passeriformes; family Pipridae; genus Manacus; species Manacus vitellinus. Next base: position 8,991,566 of record NW_021938838.1, read on the forward strand.
CCGTCGCCCCCCACGAGGGCGGGTCCGTGGGCAAACGCAGGGCGAGATTAATCCAGATTAAACGATTTGGAACTGCTTACGCCGCAGAGCCTTTTTGTCCCCGGCCACGGCACTGCCTGTGGAAGCATCTGTTAGAGAAACGGGGTTGTTGTTCTCGGGAATAATGGAATTCGGACGGACACTGTGGGACCGCAACGCTGAACAGCACGGCAGTCCCAGACGGCTAAAAGAGCCTCTAAAACAGTTTGTTTGGAATTTTATGGTTCAAATTTATAAATAACGTAAAGTTTTATTCAAAATTGCAATTTGGAAAGAAGAAAATCCCATTCCATCAAAAAGCCAGGAACACTTAAATCCTAAAATTAGATCAATAGCAAGAAGTGCAAAAAATGCAGCAGTGGAGCTCTGGGTAGTTCATGCACACCAATATATTGTTTCTTTCCTGGATGATTTTAAAGTGTTTTCTGTTGGAAAATAAAAAGATATTTGCTCCATATCAAATTGTTACTTGAAAATACAATTATTATTTTTTTTCTGATTGAACCAAACATGCTTCACACAAATACTTTAGGGAAAATAATTGCAGATTAAAATAGATTTATCTTGTTTAATTTTTGAATTTTTTTAAAAAACACAATTTCTTCAAATATTTTGAAGAAAAAACATGAAACCTTTTTTTTTTTTTTTAATATATAAATAAAGAAAATGCCTTTGACTGGGCTTTTTCCTGCTGTACTGACAGAGAACAGGGAAGGTTCTGAATCTTCTTTTTTAAGGCAAGCTAAAGATGGAAATTGCAAGGGAAAATGAGCCAAATAATATGATTTTTGATAGGTGTTTGTAGTTTGTCAAAGCTTTTTGTCATTCAGATGACTAATTTGTGTAAATAAGTCTGAAAACACTTTGTATTAACATAATTATTTACATAAAATATCGTTATTTTTCTGCTTTCATTAACAATTTTTTTGTTTAGTTTCAGATCCGCTGTAGTAAATACTTTGTGCATATTTATATGCTGCTGAGTGTTGTCTCGAAGATGTTTGATAGTATCAGTTTCCTAAAGATGATGTTTATAAAATGCACATAGTTGTGTGAATTATTTATACCAAACGAATGAAAAAGAGATCCTGCTTTCCCTAACACTAACAACGGATCCACTTTTCCTTTGGCAACACAAATATTTATTATATTGTTGTACTTAAAGAAGGCTTAAGCCTCTGAAGTGTCAAAAGTCAAGCTGAACAAATTTAAAAGCAATGAAATGAAACCCGAGTTGGGCACAAAGGATCTTTTCTGAAAGGCAGGAGCTGGAGAGGATCCGGGGCTCCGGTGCCTGGTCACTGGTGATGAACGTCCTCGGAGCAGCGTCGCTGCGACGCCGCGCTCGGGGCTCGGAGGGGCTCCGGGAGTGTTGGGGTGTTCAGCCCACAGCACACGTGTGTTAATCAGGGTAATCCCAGTGTGGAGCTCTGTGCTCCGGGCACAGGCCACAGCAGGAATACTCAGTGCAAGAACAGATGTGAAAGGTGCACGTGCAAAGTGCAAGTGCACGTTATTTGGGGGTAAAAAAAACCAAATCAGAGCAATGCATGATAAGCACAGAAAGGTTCGGTGCCAGATGGCTTATGGATTTAAAATTCTCTGTTCCATGTCCCCAAACTCTTCCATTTGTGTTGCTGAGCAGGATTTGCAGACAGGTGTGTTCCTATTTTGGAAGGCAGCATTAGGAATGGTTTCCCTGCCCGAGGAGCTGGGTGAGACATGGTCCCTGCCCAGGCTGGGAGGGTTTGGGAATAGCTGGGCAGGGAATCCCAGCACTGGGTGGGAGAGGAAATTCAGGACAGGTTGCAGAACTGTCAGGCAGCAATTACAAAGCAGAGAAGGTGATTCCCTTCCCTAAGGTGTGAAATCCCCTTTTGTTGTGAGCATTTTGGAGCCAAGCAGTTGTTTGTGAAATACAGAATTAAGTTCCCATTTTTTCAAACTAAAACTGTATTTCAAATTCACTGGCTGTGTTTTCCTTAAGTTTTACGGAAGGGAAATATGATTTGGGGTTTCAATTACAGTTGCAAAAGTGACAGCAAATCTGAAAAATCACAATTCAGCAAAGGTGCTCTTCCTTTGGGGAGTACTCGAGGAATAAATCCCAGGGAAGTGTTTCACTGAGAGAAAGGAAAATAGAAATTTTATGCGAAACCTGACCTAGAATCACAATCTGAGTGTGTCCTGTAGGATCTTTTTCCAAAGGAAATTTCACTCTCCTTTGAAAAATTTAGTGCAAAAAACCCCAGGATCTTTAGTTCCAAATGCGACACCATGGAGGGGACGGGCAAAGGCTGGGGTGCAGAGGGAACCTGCTGGAGAGGCAGCACAGGGAACATCACACTCAACAACAGTTAGAGCCTGGTGTGACAATGCTGATATTCCAAACGGGAAAGAAGCCTTTTCCCAGCCAAATGCCGTGTGTTGGAGAAGTTGGGTGTGCGCCTTCTGCTGCGGGTCTGACCGCGGCACTGGGGCCGGGGGCCAGGCATGGACAGGGACACAATGGGATGACCGTGACTTTGAACAAATAAATAAAACATGCGGCTCGTTCCCTGCTCTCCCTCCCCTTCCATCCAGCCAGGATTACATTTGCCGTGGTCATTTCCCAACGTCTGCCTGATAAAAAAGCACCCGTGGCCCCTCGCGCGCCAAGGCCCTTCCTGTGGCTCTCAGTCTGCAGTCCTGCGACCGCCCGCGCGGACACACGAGCCACTTCCATTGCCAGAAATGCTTCACATTGGATTGTGGCCCAAAAAACATCATCTGGAACTCTGACCCAGCCCACTTAATAAACACCCACTCCCCCCCGGAATGGGGCTTCCCACAGACCCGCTGCCGCAGAGCCCCGGCTGTGGGGAGCAGGAATACATTTTAATAAGGCTGGGAAGGAGAAAAATGAGTTTGCTCCGCGGTTCTGTTCTTTAGGAACAGAAAAAGGTGAGCATGTTGCAGGGCAGGGAGGGGAAATTTAATATTGAGAGAGATAATGGCAACTATGTTAATATCCGGAATTTTCAATGTACCATAAGTACATTTTGTTTTTCCTTTTAGCACGATTTATAATTAAAGATTTTAATCTGGCTTCACATTGAGTTAATAAGCCCTTTGATTGATTAGGATTCATAAAATTGCCATTTCCCGCTGCTGCTTTGTGTTTCTGGGATGTTCTTTTGAAAAGCTGGGGAAAGGTGAATGGGAAGCGGCCATTGTTTGGGCTGAGCTCCGCCAACTCGGGGGGCTCGGCGCCGCTTTATGCCGAGTTTGTCCCCAGCAATATCTTGTTGTTCCACCGAATGAATGCAGATAGACTCTGCTGAGCTACGTTTTAGTGATTTTTAGGGAAAACTTGCTGTTGTGTGTAATTTCAGCAGGTGTGGCACACAATTGCTGTGTCGTTCCTGACCTGTGCGCAATGGAAGAATTTGGGATTAGAAGCAGAACACAAACCGCTACTCTGAACTAAAAAGGCGAAGTATTAGAAAACAAATATATCTGAATACAGCAGACCCTTGATATCCGGGCTCTCGCGTGGCTTTTAAAATTCAGTTTACAATTCTGTGCCCTCGCAGTGTCACCTCCTTTGTTATTAGGGGCCGGTGCTGCAGCAGTCCCAGAGTAAAGCACTTGTTAGACAAGGAAATGGAATAAAAGGAAGAGGCCATTTTGCCGCTCTTTGATCACGTTCTACTTGTTTAAATTTTTTTTCAAGTAAATTCTGATAAATCCTAAAGTCTAAATGGAAAAAATGAGAGAGGAGGCTCATGATTTTTAAGCATCTGGTCGAGTGAAGGCGGGCTGCTTTCCCCAGCCGGATCGTGTGTGTGTGAGTGAGTGTGTGTGTGTGTGTGTGTGTGAGTGTGAGTGTGTGTACGAAGGGAAAAAAAATCTTTTTTCTTTATTTTTAGCCAGGGTAAAAGTGACCCTCTTTAGCCCCAGAGGGGCCTCACTGTGTGGATTGAATCAGAGCAAATTCCCTTTGTGTTTCCTGCTCCGAGGGGACACGCTATTGTTGAGTGCGGGGCCTCTCGTACGGTGGAGCAGCGCAGGACCGTGAGCAAATCCTTCCTGGATAATGCACAAGTTGTTTCACAATCGATCCGGCCTCCCCTCCCCCAGCATTCACCCCAATTTACTTGGCACAACTATCATTTCCTGGCCCTTTTATTACCATTCAGACGTCCTACAAATGCAAACATTTGGGCCAGAAGAAAGGGGCTGGGTGAGGCGAGGGCAGGTTAGGAGCCCAGGAGCGCGATGCTGCCGAGCCGCTCGGCTCCTGAGCCAGGGAGCGGATGCCTGGGTAGGGTGAGCAGCGAGCTGGATGTGTCAGCACTTCCAGGGGGCTTAATTGGCTTTATTTTTTTAATGTAAGTACCTGTTTCCTATTTCTATTTTACACAAAAATATTTTTAATCCTCCCCCGTTAATTTTCCAGCAGCCTCTTGAGACATTTTTGCTTTTAGCTCTCGTGTGCCGGCACAGGCTGACAGTGATGAAAAGATGAAAACCTGGCAATAACACAGGGTTTTGCTTACAAATTGACAAAACCAGCCCTGCCAATCCCCAGTAATTTCCTGCATCTCCATAACTGACCTCATGCATCCAGCCCCGCCGGCGCTGATTGGCGGGGTTAGAGTGGGAACGACGAGCAACGTTCATCCCAAAGAAAAACAAACAAACAAAACACACCACAAAACCACTTTGCCCCTGTAGTTAATGTTTTTATCCCGCTCGGCGTGCAGGTTGGGGTGACGGTGGGATGAGGAGCTGTGCCAGCCCCGTGTCCGCAGGCGGGTCCCGGGCAGTGCCGATGGCAGGATGGCTCCACCGGCGGAGGGGCCGGAGTGAATGTCAGCGCCTGTTTGCCCGCGCCGGCCGATCGATGCTTCATTAGGCCGAATTGTCTTTTGCCCATGCAACCTTGAAAACAGTCCCTTAATTACCTGTGAGGAAGTCGGGGGTGCTGCTCCCCCCTCGCGCTCCCCCTCCCTCGCTGGCGGCAGGGCCGGGGTCACTCGCGGCCCCTCGCAGACTGCGGGGGGTGGGGGAAGAAATATGGGACCCCGAGGTGAGAGGGCAGGGTTCAAGTCCAGACTACAGATCTATTGAAGAGGTTTCAGACAGCCAGGCCTCCACTTGACTTTCCATCAGCCTGCCCTGATTCCTCAGATGCTGCCTCCACACGGCCGTGGCCGACGGCTCTGCAGGGCTCATTACTGCGCTCTGATGGCCTGGCTGGGCCCCAATCCCCCCAAAATCCCTCATCCTCAAAACTGCGGGGATCTGGGGCATCTCTGGGTAAGGGAGCAGAGGGGGGGAGCAGGGAGTGTGTCCCCCCAGCAGACCTGGATTTCAGGAGAGGCGGCTGCACGTCACCGTGGGCCTGCAAGCAGAGCCAAGAAAGTGCATAAATAATCTTATTTGTTATGCATTATTAAAAATTCAGAAAGATTTTAAATTCAAGTGATAATCTGATCATCCTGAGGGATAGGTTTATATTTAATAGCCAGGTGTTTTACCTATTCATTTGTGATGGAAAATATTATAATGAAGTAATAAACCGTAGCACAGAAATGTTAATCATATATATGTGGTCTGCAAACCCCTTGAAATCACAGACCCCTTCTGCTGTCCCAAGCTGTCTTTATTGGTAACCTCATGATTTAAGATAATTTAGGTTTTGGGACTATGCCCGTAGACCTCGGGGCACGGTTGTTAATAATGGAAAGCTTATTTGACTGCATTATTCTCCTCCTGCATCTCTTATCTGTTCTGCTGTGAAGTTTTTCTAATATCATGTGCTGTTTCTTTGTTTCCCATTTTAGAAGAACATGGAACAAAATCATGAAAGCTGTTGAGGCTATTGCAGATCTGATATAACGGGGTGGAGGAATTACTGATAGATGAAGAATTGTAGAGGGGTTCAGCTTTAAAAATTCACTGAGTATTTTCATTTTAATACAAAGTGGGGGTTTGGCTCCTCAGTGATGCTGAGAAATGAGATGCCTTCCAGCGCTCCATCTCTCCCCCACCTAAGAACCATCTCCTTCCAGCCTGTGCATACAAACCCCCCCAAATTCAGGGGACTGCAACAGACAGGTGTCCAGCTGCTCTCTTTGCTGGTTAAAAATGAGGGAACTTTATAAAAGTGTCTCTCCCAGGTCTCACTCCCAATTTAGGGAATGAAACACATCACCATTCCTCCTGCTGCAGCAGGGCTGTGCAAACCACAGCAAAACCCACACAGAGCTGCACCAGGACGCAGCATTTTCTGCTGTGGGGACGAGCACTAAATATCAAACCTCAGTAAATCCCAGCGTTTGGAAGTGATCAGTGGAGCCGCGCTCTGTATTCACAGCAAGGGCTTTACTGAGCGAGCTGTGATGTCACCACATTAAGCTAAAATAACCACTGAACATGAGAACAGGGGGGGGGGGAGGTTTGATGGGGGGGGAGAGAGGGAAATAGCAGGCATATTACCAGTCCTGCATGTGGATCACAGAGCCAGATTGTGAGCAATCCCGGCGCTCAAAGTGTCTCCTTAGCAGAGAAGGGAGAGGGAGAGAGGGAGCAGCAGCAGCCTTCAGTCCCACCACGAGAGCTCTCGCGCGTGCACTCGGCCACGGTGTCAGAGGGCGTGAGTGCATTTTTCATTTCTTAGCCTTTGTGTGGTCTGCCAGAGGAATTGGATTCTGTCTGTATTTCCATGTATTTGCCTAACTGTGCTGTGTATTTTTATCCTAGATGTGAGCAGGCATTAACACGTAAACTCACACGCACTTAAATAGATGTAACGTAAATGGTTACACAGGGAAGACTTTAAAAATAGCCCAAGCCAGCTTTTCACCTGAACTGCCCACCTGGCAGAGCCCAGCGCTGTTCCCATTTCCCAGATGTGCAGGAACGGACTGTTACTGGGAGGGAAGGACTGGAACAGGAAGGGAGAAATCTGTCCTTTCTGGCCTCTGTAATTAATGTTGGCCTTTGTGTGGTGTCAGGCCAGGGAATGTTGCTCGTGGTGATGATGCTGGTGCCGAAGAGCCCCAGCTCAAATGGCTGTCCCGAGCTTTGCAGGGGATGTATCTGCAGAGCTTCAGCGTGCAGGTGCCTGGGAAATGAATCCAAACCGCTTCTGATGCGTTGAGATGCAGAATCATGTCTGAGCCTGTGGCATCGCTCTGTGTGTGGGAGCTCTGCTTGCAGGGTGTGCTGGGACTGTCCGGCGAGGAGGTGGGATCTGCACCATATCTGCAGGTCTCCTCTGTGCCCCCACACACAGAGCACACGCTGCTCAGGGTGTGCAGGTCTGTGAAATGGTGCAGACTGCTCTGCCTCCACCACAACTCATCCTGGACCCAACCTGATGTTGGCAGTGGAGGAGAGCATGAGATTTAACCTCAGTTCTTCCAACAGATTTCCAAAGTGGTGCAATTTATGGACATGAAGAGGAATTTTACAAGGAAGGGCCAAAAATGCAGCAGTTTAAGAGTAAGGAAGTATCAAACAGTGTTACCAGGTCCAAGGCATAACCCTGTGTTATAAGGAGGGTCTACAGCTAGTGTCACTTTTTCATGTTTTCTTTCTTTTCAGTTTTTATGGTTCTGGGTAAACCAAAATTAAGTAAAGGAAATACCAAGAATGTTTAAAGTCCAGTCCCTACTGGTCCCTCTCAGGGAGGAGGAAAAGGCCATTTTGAAGGGCCAGAGCATGGCTTTGTACCTGCCAAAACTGTGGGCACCCGTTGAGGTGGGAAAGGCTGGCAGGCCCAGGGGTAACATGGAGTTTGGCTCCTGTTTGGGTGTGCAAAGGGTCTTGTGTGGCGAGTGTGTCTGTGTGTGTATTCATGTGTGTGTGTTCATGTGTGTGTGCATGTCCAGGTGTTTGTGTGTGTTCATATGTGTGTGTGTGTGTCCAGGTGTTTGTGTGTGTCCATGTGTGTGTGTCTGTGTACATGTGCCTTCCCTGCACAGCATCAAACCAGGGCTGCTGCTTTTCCTGGCCTGTGTGACTGGGGACACGTGTGGCAGTTCCCACTTTTGATATCCTGACCTGGGGACACGTGTGGCAGCTCCCACCTTTGATACCATGACCTGTGGTGTTGCTCCCATGCTCCCTCCCTTGTGCTTTGGAGTGTTAAAGGAACACAGAGGGAAGGCAGGGAGCATTTGCATCAGATGATGAGCAGCAGAGCCCGGGACCCAGGAGGAAGGGGGCAGTGAGGAATGGCCAGTTTTTATTTTTTGTAATAAAACAGGTTTATTGATAGTTATTATTTATTCCCAATATATATTCTGTATAATTATTTTTATGCTAGATTTCGTTTGCAGTAACATTGGCTGGTCTTTCCCTTTGATCCTGCTTGTGTTCCAGAAGTGCCCCAGGACCTGAGCAGCCGCTGGTTCCACCCCCAGGGGTGGTTTGCATGTCCCACCTGTGCATCTGCCGTTGCACCTGGGGTTCATACAACCATGGGGAAGCTGGGAGAATTTCTTGTTAGTGTATTTTTCAGAAGGAAGAAAGGGATCAATGTGAATTATGCTGCTAGAAAGTTTGGGTTTGATTAAAAAATAAATTATTCTTTAGTCTAATTAACAACCCAGCCACTGGTGTTTGGCTGTTTGTCTCAATTCCTTCTTCCAGCTTTTGGTTATTTTCTAAGTGCCCAACGGACATTCCCAGGGAGTTGTCTGGGAACCCTTGATGGTGGATTATAGGAAGCAGGTGATGATCAAAAGTTTGTAGTTAGGGCAGAACTTTGCTTTTTTTTCTTCTGTCCTTTGAGTCTATGAAGTGAGAATAAAGGAAAGCCACTGGGTGTCAGTAGGCCAGTGACACCCTAAAAAAGCTGATGCTCAAACTCAACTTTTATTCTTCTGTATGGTTCCTTTTTGTAATAATGTAATGGAAGTAGAAGATGGGGGTTCTGAAGAAATCAGCTTAGGAGCGTTAACAAGTTAATTGGTGGTGATTAGCAGAGAGCAGAATCACCTGTGGTGGTAGTGGGTGGTCTGACTGCTCCCCACACCATGGGCTGGAAACCTGCCGACTGGGGTGGGGCCAGGAGAGTTCCTCTGCCTTAGGAATGCTGGGAGAATATTTTAACTGAGGAGTCTGGAAGATTCTATCCTGGAGGATGTAGAGATTCAAGCTCCTGAAACCTGTGGGCTGCCCTATCCACATCCTGTCTGCAACCCTGGGCTCTGCTGTGAGGGGTGAGTGGCTTGCATCTCCAAAAATCTGGCTGTGACTGAGGAGAGGGTCCTGTCTAGTGACCGCTGTAAGATAAAAATACCAGGAGGTATCCTGGTGTCCAGTGCTTCACCTGAGCAGCTGGAAGGCACCATGGTGTCGTGGGTGGAACAGTTGATATCAAGAACACTTGAATGCAATTTTGCAGAGCTGTTAAGGTGGCTTCATTTAGATCAGTTGAAGCTGTGAATGCTGAGAGTCGTGGAAAATTGGGTACAAGTTCTTGCTCAGGCAGATCCTGAGTAGGCTGTCTTTGTTTGAGGTACTTTTGTACTGACTCATAAACTTCAGACAGACCTGTTGGCAGCACCAAAACACGGGGAAAATGAAGTGGTTTTCCCTTTTTCTGCTTGAACAGATACACCAAACACTGTCCAATGTGTGCTGTGGGCTTTAGTGAGCAGGCTGATTGCCAGGTTTTGGGGGGGGAAATCTGAGATTGAGGTGGTGTCCAAAGACATCTTTTCCAGATAACAAGTGTAGATTAGTCCTGAGCTGTATCTTTGCTAACAGTGCATCTCCCCTGGTTTAGTAGCATCACGTCAGTTTGGCACAGCAGGCTCACTGCCCCAGACCCATGGAGAGTGGTGTGTACAGAGCTGGGTGCTGTGGGTGCATCAATCAGAGGGTGCATTACTGCTTTGGAAAGCCTGATCTGCTCTCAGGTCCCGGGAGCCCAGTTATGGCTCACAAAGGGGCAGAGGCAGCAGCTCTGTAAACACGCACAGGTCCCAGCGTTGGGAGTGGTGAAACCTCTGCACTGGTGGGACACAGCACCAGGGAGGCAAAATGGCAGAATTACTCTGGTTTGCTCAGGATTATAAACCCTGGCTGGTTGCTGAAGGAATGGCACTGGGAGGTTTGTGGGCTGGGCTGGAGCTGCACTATTTATAGCAGTTCCTTGGAGGAGCATCATGGCAGAGCAGTTGGGTCATGGCTGCAGCCATCAGAGGGGTCTTTATTCCTTAAATATGAAGTTTTTAAAGCTGGCTAGCTGTGTGCCCTTAATTTATTGTTGTTCACATTCTTTGTTATTTGCTTATCCTTGCAAGCCTGTTAATCTTGGGTTAGCTATTTCTGTTTCTGTCATAGGGCATGATATTTGTTTGTCTTTATGGACTGTCTGAAAACCTGAGAGAAGGGCGATAAATGTTCAAAATGGGTTTATTTCTGTTGTTACAGAAAAGATATAAGTGCCAAAAAGTGAGATGGCATAGTGCTCTAGTACTTTCTGCTTTCATTCCAGGTGGGACACTCCTTCAGCAGAGCCTCAGCCCCATGGGCTGTGGGCTCACTTGCACTTTGGAGCTTCCAACTAGGAGGGGACATAAGTGTTCAATAGCAGAGCTAAGGGAGACATGATGTTCCCAAATAGCCTGGCAGCACGGGCAGGTGGAATTGTGTAGGGCCTCTCCAGGGCCAGCTGGAGACAGAAAAAGAAATTCCCCCAACCAGGTCACTCTAGCTGAGATGATGAGAGCTGTGCCAAGGTGTATTCCCAGGCAGGTTGCCTTAGTGCTGGTCATCATGGATGCAGGAAAAACAGCCAAATGGAATTTTTGAAGGGATTCCTATTTGTATTTGGTTGTTGTGCTTCAGACTCAGGTTTGCCTGTGTGCTCACTGTTCAGGGTGCCTGAAAATGCATATTGACCATTTTGGTGTTTGCTGGAACTGCAGTTAATAACCATGGATAATCCTCCTGTATCCCTTAGAGAGGCTGTGATGGAGAGAGGAAGGGGGATTTTTTCTGCTGAGGACCTGAACAAGGGGTTTAGGATCACAGAATCTCCTCTGTGGTGGTATCAGCAGCAGCTTCAGGGTTTGGGGCTTTTTTGGTTGCCTTTGCTACTGAAAGGCAATCCCCATTCTGATGACTAATCACATGGAGTCTCCTCTCATCACTGACTGATGTCAGTGTCTGGAAATCAGCTGGGATTCACTGAGGGGATTTTCAGTTTTTGCCTTTGTGGTGAGGCAGGAAAAGTGATCAGGATGCCTGGTGGCTCCTGGGGCAGGGGCATGGCTTTGGGTTTTAGAAAAACATTCAGCTTGCAAAACTGTTACAAGGGGGCTTTGGGGGAGATGGGCTCAGATTGCTGAAGGTTTCAGTGATGGGCCAGTGTTTGCTCTGGGTCTCTCCAAGGCACAAACCTGCAAACCTTGGGACTTTTTGTTTTAAATTTGCTTTGGAGATGCACAGTTAATTGTGAACAGCAGTGTCTCGTGCTTCCATGTGGTGTAAGTCAGTAACTTAGGGCAAGGAGGAAGAAAAGCATAAAACAAAGACTCAAGGGAATCTCGGGGCGAGAGCCCAGGTCATTTAAACCAGGAAAGAAGCGCCTTTTGTGTATCCTGCTCGTGAATTGCTGGGACGTGGTGGCTGAAGGGGCAGGGTGGTGGCAGTGAGTTTGGGGAGGTGCAGGTTTGGCCCCTCCTTGCCAGGCACCGTTTATTTTTCAGCGCTTCTGTCTAATTAATATAAGGCCTGCTCAGGCACAGCCGCCCTCATTGGACGTGTCACTCGTTAATCATGCGACCCTCCTAGCCTTGGGTAATGACCTTGAAAGAATATATCAGCCCATGATGGCGGGAGTGAGGAATTAAATTGTTTCTCTGAGTGCTTATGGTCATTGCTGACAATTTATATGACACAGCTGCCCTGAGCTGGCCGTGCCGGCCATTGTGCCGCAATCATTTTCCCGCCGGGAAGGGGTGGCTGGGCCGGCACTGGGCTGGGGCTGCTCCTTTGTGTGAGGAGGAGGAGGGTGTGCAACCTGGAAATCCTGACTGAGGGACTGGCACCGAAAATCCCGGGAAGGCTTTGCTGCAGCCTTTTTCTCCGGGTGTGTGCAACGTTGCTGTAATGTTGGGAATGACGTTAGTTCAATTGTTGCGAATATTTTCCAACCTGAGGAGGATTCCCAGGTGGAGGATCAAGGTCTCTTTCAGGAGGGGCATTTGTAAGGTTTGGAATCTGAGAAATGGGAAGGACAGCTTGAATAGTGATGAGATTTGGATGAGATTTTGGTAAGATTCAGGTACAAACATATCAAATAACAGTGCGTGTTTATATGTGCAAAATTAGGCAGGTCCTTTAATTACCATAAGAACCCATCTGATGCTGTATGTGCATCCATGGAAATTAAGAAGTAAATTTTAAGATACATTATTGTAAGCGTTTATGGGTTAATATCTGTACTTTTATATTTTTGTCTTTTGCTAAGTGTTAAATGTACTTGGGAAGGTATTTATTATTTGCAGATAATGAGTAAATGGCTTTCTTAGTTGTTATATATTGGTATCTGCTTTTAGACTGATAAAATAATTTGTTACAGTTCTTCAATCATATTATTTATAGAAAACATGTAGCTGAGGATCTAAACATCAGATTGTTCTGCTATTGCCATATGGGCTGCTTTTATCTAAATATAAACAGTTGATAATTATCACTAGAACTATTGGCTAAAATCATAAAATAGACCAAGAACAAATAACAATCTCATTCTTCATTAACATTTTAAAAATGAAATAGATGTACTTGTTTATACCTTCAGTAAATTTGGCTCTGCTTTTATAGAACTGTAAATGAACCAGAACATTTGTTTTGTATAATCTATACAATATTTTATATGTATATTTGTTTTGGTGAGCTCAGGCTGCTGGATTTTGAGCAGGCTGGGGCGTATCCAGCTCCATAGAAGAGTTATAAATTACATTTATTATTGTATTCATAGAATCATGGAATGGTTTGGGTGGGAAGGAACCTTAAAGTTCATCTTATCCCTGCCATGGCAGGGACACCTTCCACTAGCCCAGGTGGCTCCAAGCCCTGTCCAGCCTGGCCTTAGACACTTCCAGGGATGGGGCAGCCACGGTTTCTCTGAGCAAATGTTGATTGGTTCCATCTCAAATTCCTTTAAAATGGTCGACTTTCTCATTTGGTCCAGTGGCTTATTATTTCTTTATTTGTCAATGTTTTTCAGTTTCCCTTCTCTAGTACCTCCATATGTGGGTAGGTCACAGCTAAGGATGTGCAGTTGTCACCTCAGTATTCTGCTGGTTTGAAAACCTTGGGGAAAATTACACAAGTCGGCAGCAGCTGCATGAAACTTACCTGTAAAATACAGACAAAACCAGGCAACAAGGCAAAGTGAAGGTGGTGACTGGGAGGAAATACTGCCTTCATATGGACGTTCTGTTTTTAGTATGTGGTCAGAGCAGAGGATGATGGGTTTAGTTATGATTGACTCTGTGGAAAAGGACAGATTACATTGTGCTGTTATTCCCATTTCTGTGTTTATGATCAGAGTTAAAAAGACGATAATAGTTCCCTATCAGTATTATTACTGACCTGGGTTTGGGTTGGTTGTGTTTTGCCCTTTCCAAAAGCTTAAGGGCTTCTTGTGAAGGACTTGCCCCTATACCAGGTGAGACGGGAGAGCCTTTGGCTGCAGGTGCAGCCTGACTTGGGTTTATTGGCATTAGATACACTGCAATTTCATGGCAGTGTTCTCCTTCCAGCCCAGCCGTGTCTGTTGTGTCCCCTCAGGTCCCCGAGTGTTGTGTGTCAGTGCAGGGATGTCGTGTCCGTCCCGCACGCCGGGTCTGTCGCACACCTGCGGGAGGGCAGAGACCTGCAGGTCACGTACACAGAACATACACACAAAGAACCCTCCTCGAAGTGCAGCTGGGGCTCCTCTGAGCACTGATTCTGGTTCGAAGGTGAAGACCAAGTTGGTGGGAATTGTTTTAATTTCCCGTGGGAGATGTGTGGTCTAGATGTGACTCCACAGCTCTGCATGGGAGAACCAGCTTGTGGTCGGGACCTGCCCTGGACAACAGGCTGGTTCCTTTCTTCCTGGTAGGAAGAGAGCCCTAAATGCCTCCCCAGCTCAGGCACCCAGCAAGATGTCGCCCTTCCTTATTCAAATTCCCTTTCTGATCGGCTGAAGGGCGAGTGCTGCAGCCCGTCCCCACACTGCGCTCCCCACGCTGACGTCAGCCTTCTTGTGCGGCAAGGATATTTTAAATTTGTTTATCTCGGTGATATCAGGTGGTTTGGTTGCTGGCAGCCCACATTAGCATGGCAGAGCAGCAAATATGTACATATATATTTATATTTAGCATTTTTTTCTGGTATGTTCAGCTGAAAAGGCTTGGCTTGATTAATATTTTCCGCTGTCCGGTAACCATGGCAATGGGGTCAGCAGATATAATACTTAATTTAATCTTCCAACTGCCTCAGTGTGCATCACCAGTGTCCCGAATAATAGAAAGCCTTTTGCTTCTCTCTGCCTTCCTCCCTCCTTCCCTCCCCTCCCTCCCTTTTTCTCCCTCTCGTTCTCTTGCTTCATATATTATTATCTTTGCCAGTGGCTCCCTCATATGACCCAGAAGGAATAAATGGAGGTTTTGCAATACACATATGTAGCTTATAAAATAGAAAATAAAATAAAATATCTGAAGCCCCCTTCCCCAGCCAGCTAGATTTCCCCCACCACCTCCCACTTGGTCCCCCCTCCCCAGCAGGCTCCGGCAGCCAATCTCCAGGGCCGTGGGCAGTCGCGGAGCGCTCGGTGCGGCTCCGGCGCGGCCCCAGACGCTCCTCAGCCACATGCGCCCGAGCGGATGTTCCTCCCGCCCCAAAGCCCAGCCGACTGGCTTTGCTCTCCAGGTGGGTTCAGTCCATTGCTTTGTCTTCGCTCGACCCACATCCCCCTTTAGATATTTCATTTTGCTCTTTTACCTTGATTTGTTTTAAGTTGTTTGTTTCGTTTTAAACCATAGTTGCCGTTTTTCACAGCGAACGCTGTTGCATTCGGGTTGGTTTTGGGGAAGATGAACTGTATACGTGCTCCCAGACAGACTTAGTTATACTATTAAAAAAAAAAAGGTGTGGGGGGGAAAGCATTTTCTTGCTCAAAGCCGTTTGAATTGCCCAGTGACCAGGGGGACTGACCTGGTGCAGGTCGGGCTGCTGCTCTCCTCTTCCCAGCTGCCCTGTGTCCACATCTCTAATGGAAAGAGAGGAACGTTATCAGGGATTAGAGAGTCATTATTCCAGAGGCAGAAAGGACATCAGGATGGAGAGACCCTTGAAATCTCCCTGGCCAAAATTCTTCCTGTTATTTTGTTAGTAAGTTTACGTTTTAACCCATCCCTGAATTTCATCAAAGAATATTTTTTTTTCTTTTTCTCTTTTCTGATATGGTATTTGGGAGACAGAATGGTTGTGACCACCGAATGGGTAAGTGAAGAACCTTTTCCTTTCCCACTCCATGGGATTGAGCTCATGTGCTCTTTCATTGCCTCCAACACCACTTCTGTGGCCACAAGGACCAAGAAAACCCGTGAGGGTCTTGGCAGAGTTTTCACTCTGCTTGTGCTCTGTCATTTGTCAAAGCCCTTCAGACGTTGTTGTGACGTGGTTCTTGCCCAGGTGTTGAGTGATGACTGGAAGGGCTAAAGTTGGGAAGGAACTGAAGTTCATCCCGTCAGCCCAGATCTGAGCCACTGATTGGCCAAAATACTTGGTGGCCGGCAGTGGTTGCTGTGAGGACGTGACGTCCCTGCCCTCTTCTGAAACGTGTCCATCACTTCTCTGTAAGCGCAGGACCGTGACCGTGGTTCAGCCACCCTGCTGGGAACAGGTGCTAACCTGGCAGTGCCAAAACCAACAACTGCACTAAGAAATGGCCCAGACTGATGTGGTTGCCTGTAGTTGAGGACGTGGTTTAATGGTGGATGTGGTGGTCGTGCTGGGTTTGGACTTGATGGTCTTAAAGATGTTTTCCCACCTTAACAATTCTATGATTCTATATATTAAAAAAAAAAAAAAACAAAAAACAAGAGAAAGTATTGGTCCTCCCTCATGTTTGTCCAAAGTGCTCAACTGCTTTGTTGGGTAACATGTTTCCTTTGCCTTTCATGTGTGGCCTGTCCTACGGTTCTTCTTCAGGACACTCTTTGGTCATTTCATCTCCTGAAATAAATCCTGACCTTGTTTTTGAGTGCAGGGAAGCCCTGAATTAGGAAAACTGATCTGTCCTCCCCAAGAGGGAATGGGGAAACAGGGCAGTGGGGGGGCTGTTGGAGCCCAGGGAGGCTGCAGGTTAGTTCAGTCCTAACAATGGACTCCAGGATTGATTGAATAAATAGATAGTAACCTTTGCAGTTACTACGTCTCAATTTCCTTTGTTCCAGAATATTCCACGTATCCCACTTTTTCTTCCATCTTTTGCCTTTCTGTGTTGTTAGCAGAAGTATTGATGCCTGCATAGGCTTCATTAAGACAATTATTGAGATGGGGTTTTAGATTTGATTTCACCTTATTTTGACTATTATAGTTCAATGATTTTTCTTCTTTTAATATGTATTTGAAGTGTTTTCTAAAGTAGCTTTCTGTCCCATGAATCTAATACATAACCTGCCAGGAATGCAACTCAGATGAAAAATTTGAAATTGAAATTTTTTAGTTTAAAGAGTCTCTAAAATTAGTATTTTCTGATACTAAAACATCCCCAACATTAACGTTATTTTTTCAGGGACATCAAGAATGGAGAGAAAATGCCAGATCTGTTGGAAATACAGACTTTTTCTCTCTTTTCTGGTGAAAACTTCAGCTCTCAGCCACTGTGAGAGATGTAACTATTTGATCTCAATGAGTAGAACTGGCCCTGAGCCCCAAACAAGGTTGTGTTAAATGCATTTTACCACGTGTCCTTGTGTCCAATCACGTGGATATCATGATCACACACTCTACAAGTGTATAAATATGAGCTCTCCCTTGCATGCATATTTATGCCAGGGCTTTAAAATATTACATGCACTAATCTCTGAAAACATAGGAAAAAAAGTCAGAAATAAACGAGCATCCTTTCAGATTTACAGGATTCCTGCCAATCATTTGCTATTTGATCTAAACAGAACTACAAATCTGAATACAACTGAAGTGAACCCTCAAAGCGGTAACAAACCCCCCGTTCACTCCATGGCACAGAGCATGCAGCAATCATTGGTTAAAATGTATTGACCACAAACAGATACTCCCAGTACCTGCTCCCAAACAAATGTCTCTGCTTCTCTCCTTGCTCTTCTCTGAGCCTTCCGAGAGTCTGGTCCTGCTCAACCTGACTTCTCTCCCATGAGATCCATGGGAGCTTCCAAAGAAGGAGGGTCAGTCAGTGCTCCTTTTTAAGGAAAACTCTTTAAAAAAATTAATAATGCTTCTAACCTTCCCTTTCCTCTGAAAATAACTGACTACTCGGCCTGCAGTGGTTGGGCAGGATCCCTCTCTTAGTAAGGGAAAGTGAAATTGTACTTTGCAAACCCCTTGAGTGATGCTGCTCAAACCCTCTTTGCCTGCGTGGAGGAACTGAGGGTGCAGAGATCTGATAGATTTGGGAATATTTTCTTTGCTGCAGTTTGGCAAATCAGATTTGGGTTTTTTCTACTGATTTTATTGCTCATTTGACACCATTAAGTCTTAGGTGGTGTAAATGAGGGTCTGAAGTAGCATCTTCAATCCTGGAGCAGCTTGGAGACTTGGAGCACAGGAGCTTGTTGCAGTACTGGTGCAGAAGAGGAATTTCTGTGCTCAGAAGGGCTGGAATGCCCTGGAATGGCAGGGCTGGTCCATAGGATTTGTGCTTTGCTCTTTTTCTTTGTAAAGTCATGGAAAATAGGTTGGAAGAGACTTTGGGAGATCATTTATTCCATATTTTTGTCTGAGATAAGATGTGATCTATCAGAACCAGCTTTTGGTATACAGAAAGCACTTTAGTGTAATAAATAGCAACAATTTTTTGCCAAGTTGAGGTTTGCTGACAGTTCCCAGATTTTACACTTCAGGCAGTGTATTTAAATGACTTACAAGGTGTAAATTGCTGCGTAGCTGCTATCTGAGTCGTGGGTTTTTACTCTGAAGCAGAAGCAGTGATGTGCAGGAGGATCTGTGGGGTATGACAAGAGCTGGGGATGTCTCACAGAGAAGTGACGTGTGTAAGGAAGTTGTGCCCAGGACACACACCTTTAGGTGTAGTGCTGCCCCAGGGCCTTGCTGAGGTCAGCCTGTGTTGTGTGCACTTTGCAAACTCAGAGATAATCCTTACTCTGAACAGTTTGTGTTCTATTTGGGACCAAAAAGAAAAATACTAAAGAAAAAAGCTGGTTTTGGAAAGTAGAAGCTTAATCCTATATTGTTTATTGCTCAGAGTTGTCCTCTGTTATTTGTAGCTTGAGCAGTAGCCCCTCCCGCTTTTACATTAATCATAATTTTCTTGTGCTATGACATCTTTTACCTTTTTCTAATTTTCTGTTACCCTTTGCCTTAGTGTGGGGTTTTTGGTTGCTTGGTTTGTTTTCTTGACCTTCTGCTGTTTCTAGTTTGTGCCCCGTGTCCACCATTTGGAATCCAGGGAGTAAGGAAATGCAGGAGGGAAGGACCAGGACTGGTGCTGAAAAGAAAAGGGGAAAACAATCATTGTAATGAATTTGGCAGAGGTGGATCTGGTGGGTGCTGATCCTGGGACAACCGGGTTGGTCATGATCCCGAGGCTCCAAGGGCTGCCCAGGAGATGGCAGGGAACAGGGTGCGTGTGCCCAAGCGGTGCTGCCCCGTCCCCTCTGGGTGTGTTCGGGTGAAGGATGGGCCTTTTAGCAGCAGCACTTGTGTTGTATCCGCGTGTTTGTGTTTCCAGCCACATCTCCATTAAGCGAGGAGCCCTCGGAGCAGCCCCTCCATCCTGCAGACATTTGCTTTACGTAAAGCAGCTCGCAGCTCTGTGAGTATTGATGTAGACATTACCACAAATCGCCACTTAGGGACCGGCAGGAATTGACTAACTGGTTTCAGATCCAATACACATAACCTGATCAGACGCAAACTTTAAGTACACTTGCAGTCGTGCCAACTGCACTGGCGGGGAAGTGACTCTTCTGCCGGCTCTTTAAAGAGGCCCTGAGGGGAAACCATGAAAAAATAAAGATCTGGGGTTAAGACTTGTGCTGCAGCGGTTTTAAGATGAAGAGTTAGTCCTAGCATGAAAAATTAAAACACGACTGCTCTTTGTGAGACTTGGTTTGTAATTGTTGGTTTGGTTTTTTTTTACAAAACACTCTGATTTGGGTTTTACAGCCACCACAGTGAGTGTGGATTCCTGAAGTTGTTCTGAATCTTCTTTATATTAAAAGGCCTGGATGCTCTCCTGGCATTTGCAGTCACTTGACAGGGACTATTCCTGCTGCCAGTTGGGCAAAACATCGGACTGGGGAAGATATATAGAAGTAACTGAGACCTCATTTTCCTAAATTTCATTGTCAGTGTGGTGTTCTCTAAAAATATTGGGGTTTGCAGGACAGGGTTTTTTCCCAGAACAGAGGTTGGGGCTGAACCTGGCTGGTGGCACACGTGGGTTGATCTTGTGGCCATGTCACGGTGTGGGGAGCTCAGCAGGACCTCAACCAGGAGAGTGTGTGGGTACGATGAGCTTTGCTCTTGGGTGTTAGAGACAAAAGATTTAATATGTTTGGCGTTGACTTGTGGTGTCACAGCTGAGAGCTCCACTCAAAAAGTTGGCAGTTGTGAATTTTTTAGTAGATCATAACAATCAAACAGGATTCTGCATGCTGGGATTGAGAACTATGGGATGATCAAAGAAGGTGGGGAGAGTGAAAGACAAATTCAAATCATTAGTGGGAAATGGAGCCTCTTGTGCAGCAAAGTTGGGCGATTCAGAGAACAAATCTGTGTTTAGCTGTGTGAATCTGAGTTAGGGAGGGAAAAGGGCTGGTGCTCTGCAGCCTGTGCAAATAAGAGAACCAGCTCTGGGTTTTCATCCCAATTCTGATTCCCGAAGCTAAACCTGGCACGGAACAGTGTCAGTGTTGTCTGACTGAACACGGGGGCTGGTCGGGGGCTTCTCCTTGGGGAATTCACAACTGATGTTTCTATCCCATATTTAGTATTCCCAGAACTCAATATTGCCATGGAAAGCCCAGGAGGGTCCAGCAGGGCGCTGAGGACTGTTTTCTTATTACTAAACAGAAAGATATTAACAACACAATGTAGGAATAAAAAAAAAAAAAAAAAAAAAAAAAAAGAAAGAAAGCAAAGCCGGCCGCCTGCTCTTTTCTTCTCGGCATTATTATTTGTGACAAAGCCTTTGGTCCATTTTTCTTCATAATTTGCAGGACTCCTAATGGGAACAGCACCTCCCAATTACCATGGTTGCCAAAGGCTAATTTGGTTACCCTCAGGATCCACAATAGAGAAACTGTGTCGGCCCTTTGTAGATATTTGCATACTATACATACCGGGAATGTAAAACAGCTGCCCGGGCCCTATTCCACTATCATGGCAATTATGGGTCATTAGCTTTTTCTTTTTTCCTCCCTTTCTCCCTCTTCTTTCCTTGTTCTCATCTTCTAAACTCTGCCAGGCAGCAGAAGCAGCTGATGGGTTTGGAGGGAGCAGCAGCAGGATGAGGAGCTGCCTGGTCCCATTCAGGGGCTGGTGCTGACAAACGGCCACGAGCCCCCGCCGCCTTCGGCAGGGATTGTGCTCTTTCTTCTCCTTTCTGTTGTGCCGTGTCCTCCCCGGGAGCATTTGCAGGACGGGAGTGCCCTGTGCCCTGTCCTGGCTGCCATGGGCAGCTCTGGCAGTGGCACAGCCAGTTGGGCATGTCCATCCCCATCAGACACCCCCTGTCAACACCCTGCTCCTCAGGGATACCTCCCCACACTTCCAAAACTTCTGCAGGCTCCCAGGGGCTCAGAAATTAAGGAAGGGGACAAAAGGGAGCTCCTCGTAATTCGGTTGGGATTCAATTTGTTAATGGCCAGAGCCTTTTAATAGTTTATCTCCCTTTTGTTCTGGGCAACATTTACAGTCTCGGTGCAGTTTACAAGGAAGTGATGGTTTTGCATATACATTAATTTTTTTATGAACTGCTAATTTTATTGACAATAAGGATAGATTGAAAGACCCAAAGCTTTTGTGTTGTTTTGTTAAAGCAAATAAGTAAAGCACAAATGTAAATTACATCTCCAGGTTCACATTAGAGGTTTGCAAATAATACTGAGCTAATGGTTATTGCTAAGGAAAATAGCACTGGGATCAATATTCTATACAGTAGAACGCAATACCTCTCTCTCTTTTAATCACCTCATTGCAGAAATGGCATTGAAATTTGAAATCTCATTTTCTCCATTTGTACAAATTGAACATAAATCATTGTGAGTGAGGGGAGGTTTCGGGCAACTTCACTCTTTGTGGGATTGCATTGCTAATTAGTGCTGGAGGGAAAGGGGGATTGAGCCAGGGCTCTACTGGACTCTGACCTGCTCGAGGATGGGTCTGCAAATAGAAAAATGGGGGGAATAAATGGTGGGCTCCATCCTCTCTGCAAAGGCAGTACTTGTGATATTGGTTCCTTACCACCATTAGAAATGGATAAATAGTTAAGAACAAAATGCTGACATGGCTTTTGTTGGTGTGCAGTATACCTGGTGCTGTACAAAGCACAAACTCAGTCTGTAACTGCTTCCCAAGGAGCTTGGAGAGTGAGTCTTGTGGTGCTTGGAGTGGTGTACCCCACGTGTGTGTGTGTGTCTGAGGGGGGTCCTGGTGCTGATCATTCTGTCTGCGGGATTAAAGGGAGGGCTCAAAATAGTGTTGTTCCTGCTGATTAGGGAAAAAACCTCAGAGTCTGCTCTTCCACTGCCACTAATTTGCTTAAATAATGTTTATAAGGGAAATATCAACAGAAAAATCTTTGCTGATAACTTTAAACCCCTTTTCCTGTGGAGCGCATGAGCTTTTCCATGGCATGCTGTGCGTGTGCTCCCCAGCCCTTCAGCTTATCCAGAATGATCCAGGACAGCAAAAACATACAGGTCAAGGTGGGAACTGTGGGGTGAGTGTTACAGGCCAAGAGATTGGACAGATTTGGAATAAACAGGGTTTTATTTGTGTGTGTGGAGAGGATACTACTGTGAGTGTTATGGAAGGAGGATTCGAAGTGACTGGGAAAGGTTCACACAGACCAGGTGGGTTCCAAGCATCACCCCATGGATAAAGACTGTTTTAAATTATTCACTATCAGTCCCAGAGATTTATCCCTACACCTATATTTTTCCATCATTTTTGTGCTTTCTAAGCCACTACAATAGGAGATAAATAGGGAACTTTATGGGAGAAACTGTTATTAAGGCTCATTATATAAATTTGTTCTTGCCGATTTCAATAGCTGAAAGTGAAGAAAATAAATAAAATACCCTTGAAAGTGAAGCACAAACACTGAGCTGGGAGAGCTGCTAGCAGAGAAGAAATAACTCAAATAATTTTAGAACCTTGAGGGCAGAAAGCTCAGACTCAAACCAAAGGGTGATTTGGGTCTAGACTATTAAGAGGATGAAGAAGAGATCAAAATTATTAGAAATGTTGATTTCAAATCAAGATGCTATTTAAAATGCATATTTAGTCTTAAGGAAAGATAAGGAGGATAAATGACAGAAGTTGCCTCATCCTTGGCTTGGTCTGTGCTGCCAAGCTCTGGAGCATTGAGGAAACAAAAATATATATGTTTAAAGGAAAAAAAAGAGTTTAAATAAAGCTCTTCTGGGAAAACACTCTTATTAGGAGGCTTTTTTACCCTAGATTTCTTCTCCTCACCCTTAAATGTCTTGCCTCGAAAGTGGACTTTGAGTTTAGGTGGCTGTCAATGCTGCAGCAGCAGGAAAATGAGCTCTTCAACCAGTAATTAAATAGACATTTATTTATCTATTTATTACGTGATTGACTGAGAGACTTGCAATTTTGCACATAGCACAGCTTATTTTGAAAACACAAAAATAATTTGGAAGTTCTGTAATTTGCTAACACGTTAGCAGCTGCAGAACCCCATGGATTCCCCAAGGATCAGTCGTGGGCAGAGCACTAGATAAGCTGAGCTCTATAGTTTGGCAGAGCTGGTTTGCTCAGGACCACTGTGGATAAAACGAGTGAAAGGGATTTGCTCTTCCCAAAGTGTCAATTCTTTGGGTTTGCTGGCAGGAAGGTCCAGGTCAGGGCACCTGGACGAGGGACAGAGCTCCCGGCTAAACGAGGCAGGAGGGTCGTGCTCTATGAGTTGGTATTTTTCTTCTGAATTTATTATCCCATGCTCTGCAATATAAATGTTTATAAATTAAATACATTCATAACTAAGTGCATGCATAAACAATTGATAAATAACTACAGACTGCGTACACAGATACACTGATGCCTGTGCACCCAGTATGGATGAGGCACCAGCATCTCCTGATGCTGCAGAGTGGTTGGAACAGTGGCTGTGAATTATCTGCTGCTCATATTGATGGGATATTTCTGGAGCATAAAGATAATAATTAAAGTGTCACTTTTTTTAGTTGCATTCCTTATGAAGATCTGCTCAATATTTTATAAGTTGTATTTAGCTTCACTGGTGCCAGTAGAGAGAATTCATTTTGGGAGCAGACTACACGAGGAGCCGCTATATTTTTACAGAAGCTCCTAGTGCAGGCAGGCTCCAGGAATCCCAGCTGGCACGTGCCTGGAATGCTACATGCCTTTGGTGTAGACAGGTGTTACAAAGAGCACGAATTCCGTGTGGACTAAAGGTCTGTCCCTCCTTGTGCCCAGATGCAGGAGCCAGGCACAGCACATGGCCCAGAGCGGGGCCTCACTCTGAGGTGCCAGGTGCCCTGAGTAAACTGAGTTTCTCCCTGGAAGTCAGAGCAAATGATGCTCTGGATAAACAGAACAGCTCCTTCGGGTTTGTGCCTCCAGGCCAAAGAGGAGGAGCACAGGAGGAGGAGGAACAGGCTGAAGGGAGGGGAAGACCCTTACCCAAGGGTTGCCTCCTGGGAAAGATGCTCCCCTGAGGTTATGTCTGTGGTGGTACTTGGGCATGGGATACAAATGTGTCCTTAAGCTCCACCAGTCCCCTGACCCAGTGCAGAGGGCAGCTGGCAAAAGCGTTGTGGTGCCACAGACAGGGCCAAGTGTCCTGCAGCAGGGGAGCAGAGATCAGGAACGCGTGGTCAGCCCTGCTCTGGAGTGTTTGGTGTGCTCAAACCACCCACAAAGACAGGTTTGGTCAGGCCAAGGTCCAGGGCATCTCCTGTGCCCCAACAGAACCTTGTGTGTGATGAAAGAGGTATTTACAAACCTAGGGAGCCCAGAAGGAGAGAATTATTGTATGAGTAATAATAAGCACTTAAATAGCACTTGACAACTTGATTGATACAAACATTAACAGATTAACTCCTGCAGGACCTGGTGATGGATCTGCATTTCCCTGTATTGCAGTTGGAGAAACTGAGGTGTAGAGGTAGATTAATTTCCTTGCTGACCCACAGTGTGTTACCAGCAAAGGCAGAATTAGAATTAGAGACTTCTTAATGACCAATTAGCAAAATTATGAAGCAAAAGAGTGATAGCTCTGACAGCAACCTCCAGGATCAGCACGAAAGGACACTGCATATCCTCAACATCCCATTCCTAAGTACTAATTTTAGTCAAGAGTTTATAATTGTATCTAGAAATTAGGATTATTTTTATCATGTTTGTTGCCTTGCATTTATCTAGTTCTCTATTTCATGTCTGCAGATTCTGGCTTTAGAGATATTTATCTATATTTAGATGCATGCAAATATGGCTTTAGCAGTACAGCCATAAAATACAACCATCCATAAACTAACTGGGATATATGACTCTCTCTACTTATTGGCACTGCACTTTTGGGTATGTACATTAAATATGTGTCTATTTTACTACCTGGAGAACACAAAATGAGTGAAATCCAGCTATTTGCCTATTACTCTTTGACTGAAAAATTGTATATGTTTATAGTTGAGATAGATACACAGTTCATGCTCGGCTGGAATGGAGTGAAGGTGTTATTGATGAGTTTGGGATGAGGCAATACTTACGAGGAGTGAAGCCCTGCGTGACTTACGGGGCTCATCCCAGACTAATGCCAATAAATTGTTTGTGTCACGCCACGTCTCGGTGTATTTTGGGCATGCTGCATATTTTACAGGCAAACTATTCCAGAAAGATATTGGAGACTTCTTAAGAAACAGTTTGTACCGTTTTTCATAGGTTTCTCCAGGTGAAGGCAGACTGGCAGTTACCAGGGCTCTGAGTTGTACAAAGACGATTTTAGAAACAGGGTATGATTTTTGTTTATATAATAATGGGGAGATTTTAAGATCATACCTATCTCAAAGTTCCTATGTGTTTCCTATGAGTGTTTTACTCATTCTGTAAAATCTCAACATCCTTGTTCTGTCCTTACTGAGCTACAAAAATACTTGGCGGCCAATAGCCTGTCACCAGTGCCTGGATGCTGTTCTGTGCCTCACCTCAGAACTGGGCTTTGTGGATGAAACTGTGGCAGAAGTTTGGGGCGTTTGAAGGGAAAGGGATGGAGGAGCGTGAGGGTGCCATGAGTGCTGTGTCCACACGTGAGCACCTGCACAGCAGCCCCTCTGATGGCAGCTCCTGGGGCTCAGGACATGATCAGGGGCATGGAAAACAACCTGTTAAGTGTCAGCCAGCATTAATTGATGAGACAAAATCCTAAATTTCTGGGGTATTGACCTTGCTTTCAGACTCTGCAGTTCATGAAGAGCCAAACTTAAAGCAGTTGACATTTGGACGCGTGTTTGGTGTTCCCTGCTCTGTGTCCTTTCAGGTTGGACATCAGGGGGAATTTCTTCATGGAAAGGGTGGTCAGGCACTGGGAAGGGGCTGCCCAGGGAGGTGGTGGACTCCCCATCTCTGGGGGTGTTCAGGGTGCCACTGGACGTGGCACTCAGTGCTCTGGTCTAGTGGAGCTGGTGCCCACCTTCTTGGGCTCCTGCTGGAGGGAGTGGGGCTGAGCCTGATCCTTCTCTCTGCTCCCTACAAAATTCACCTTACTTGGGACAGAGGCAGGCCAGATGCATTTCAAACATGGTAGGTTATTTAGTTGTAATTTAAAAATTAAACAATTCCCAACAATAAGAGGTAGTGACATAAGACAGGAATTCTAATACAGGCCTTGAAGCCTCTTCCCAGTGCTTCAGTGAGGGATTGGAGGAGACCAAAACACCAGGAAATACTTCCTTAAGCCTTCTCCTGATCTGCACACGAGGCCATGCCCGTGTTAATCCCTTGCACTGCTGAGCTGAGGGTCGAGTGTGGGCCAGGAGGGCACCAAACCCAGTTCAGGGCAGCCAAGGGGCTGCTTCAGGTGCTCCCGAAATCAAGTCCAGAGCCCCAGAGGAGGTGGGGGGAGAGGGACCTTTGGTGTGGCCGTGCCCAGCTCAGCTGGGACATCAGCAGCTCAGCATTGGGAGCATAATAATAATTCTGCAGATCAAAGCAGCTCTTCTTCAGACAATTACAGTAAAATTGAAGCTCTCCTCCAAGAGGAACGTGTGCCCTTGTTGTGGTTTCCCTTTTTTGCCCTCCTTTTCTTTCTTCCTGCCCCCCCCTCTTTTTTTTTTATCCTTTATGAGCAAATTGCTTTTTCAGGGCTATAGAAAGAACCGATTGGAAGCTGAAATCCTCCCTCTCTGCCCAGGGGTGGGATTCCCAGGGTTAGACATGTAACATCTGAAGGGTGATTTTTTTTAAAATTGATATCCGAGAATAAAAGAGAGAATAGTAGGAGAAGCTGATCAGGAATGAATAAAGTCTCCTTTTAAGCTGAAATAACCTTCCCCCCCCTCCCCAATTTTCCCTCCAGAAAAGCCGGACTGTAATTGCTTGCAATCACTCGGCACAAATTGTCTGTGCGTATTTGCTTTTTAATTTTGTATAATCTGGTCCATTTCGCTCTCTCTGCCTTTGAGCTTAACCTCTCTCTTTCTCTCCCTCCTTTTCTCCCTCGCATGCCTTCCCTTTCTCTCTTGCTTTAATTCTTCGATGCTGCTAAAAAAAAATTATTACTAATTCACAATGATCTTTGATGGCTTTTACTAAGGAAAAGGCACTCAGGAAAAAAAAAAGAGAAACTGAGTGGACATGTGCTGCAACTGGTGAGATTTCCTTGTTATCTTTGAAGTGTTTGTTTATTTGTCTATTTATTTCATTTCTGTTTCCTTAAGACGCAGAAAGCTGGTTTAATACATCCATAGGATGTCTTTCCCTGCTCCCCCGAGCAGGAATCCCGCGTTCCCACGTGAGGACGGTGCGCGCGGCTGAGCCGGCGATGTCGGGGCTGCGTCTGAGGGACTCGGTGTCGGCTGGTCCTTTCCACCAGGGAGCCCTGGGGTTGCAGCCACGATTAGTGTCTCTTCCACGTGAACTTGGTGTGTCGTAAATAACATTTCTGTGATTTTGTGCTTAGAATTTAAGGTTCTCGTTCAGATTTTGCACTAAGATTTTCTTCAGGCAGGTGCCTGCGGGAGTCCGTCTCTCAAGGTTTGGCCCAATATTTGAGTAGAAGCCTCATTGATGTTCTGCAAAAAAAAAAATCTTGTGTGTTAGAGGATGGTATCAGAGGTCCTGGGAATGAGAAAGTGCAGGGATACCATCTGTTAGAGCAGCTTCTCATCTTTAATACGCCATTTCAGGATGAGTCCATATAGTTGCAGCGGTGTCTCGGCACCAGGGAGGGGATCGAAGGGCTGAAGGCTTTGACCTCATGGCAATTTCTTAAATTTATTTGCTAAGCAACTCATGGCTTTGCCTGCTCTGGCAGCTCCCTCTCCAGCCCGAGGGCAGCTGGATTGTCCTGATTCATCCCTGCCAGGTCCAGCATCCAGAGCAACAGTCTGCTCTTGGAGGCGGGTGGACCCTCAACCCCATCAACCTATCTTCCTCTTCCTGCCCCCACTCTGTCTTCCCAAAGCACAGTGTGGTGTCCTGGCTCACTGCATGTGATCCTACTGCTTGGCAGTGTCTGGGAAGTCCAGCAGTTTTTCTAGGAATTCTGTGGATGATATGCTGTAATATCATATTACACAATTTATTTGGGAATTCTTGGTTCAGTATTTGGTTGCTGTGTTTTGGGGTTTTTCCCTGCCCTGTTGTTCAGGGTTTGTTTGGTTTTTTTCATTCTGACAATGAAAAATGTTTAAAAATCAAAACCCAATGTAAATTAATATGGTATTATATATTTTCTTGTGACTTGGGGGTTTTTTTGCTTGCTCTTCCCAGAAGTAGTTCACTCACCCCGCTCAGATTTGAGTGGTAGGTTGCTGGTTACAAATGCTCTGAATTGTTTCAGAGTGTTTCAGAGAAAGCACTCAGGCTTTATTTTCTTTTTAAAGGACTTCTAATAAGTTGTTCTAATCATGAGCAGAGACATTTGTATGAATAATCCCCTGGTCTCCCAGAACAACTTCAGAAAGAGCTTCACGTACTTCCCCCATGTCACAGGAGGGTGGAGGCTCCAGACCCATCTGAAATCCTGTTGCTGTGCCTCCAAAGGGTCCTACTTTCTGCAGATAAGAATTTAACTTCCTATTCAGAGTCACACTGTGGTGGGATGTTGCAGCAAGCTCAGGCTCTGGTTTCTTTTGAAATTTCTCCCACAGGTAAATAATATTTTTTTCCCTCTTAATATCTTTAAAGGAAAAAAAGAGCAAGCCCATGGCTGCATAGGGAAACCTGAAAGGGTCTGGATTCCATTCTTGAAGCTCTGGAGGGACCAAGGGGTCCATTGCAGGCACTGGCCTTCAATGTAAACAAGTAAAGTACATTTAAAAAATAGTAAAGAAAAGGCAGCTTTACCCTAAAAACAAATAGTTGCTGATTCCCAGCAAACAAACCGGTAAGAAAAACCCAAGCAGTTTAAGAAGGAAAATTCCATGTATATTTTTCTTGATGCGTTTTAGGTTTGTTTGTAACAGATTTATAATCCTGTATTATTCAGCTTTTCATTTGAAATTCCAATGAGCCGTTTGAATGGCCTGGTGCAGGCTAGGAAGTAAAGAGCATAAAATAGTCCCATTGACTTATGATTTTCTGCTGACTTTTTCATTGTCATCCCATATCTTCATTCTCTGTCATCAGAGCGTTCCGGGAATGTCCTCGGTTGCCTGTCTGATAGCGCCTTGGAATATAGGAAACGGGATGAATTGCAGATGACTCAATAATTTATTCAGATGTGGTCTGTCATCTCTGGGCAGCAGGAAAGGCGGCTTGAAGCGCACGTGGCGAGTGGGTGGGAGATTTTATGCAAGTTTTCTTCTGACTTGCTTCCCAGACCATTTTTCCTCTGATTTGTGGTGTCTTCCTCAACAGCAGAGCCTTGTCCTGGAGGTTTCAAATTTAGCCAGAACAGGCTGAAAAGGTGGGAATGCCTGATCAAAGCAGCACCTTGTCTGTGTTGTATCTCAGCAGTGAATGCAGCAACTCCTGTTGAAGCACAGGAAGAAGTTTGTGGCAGTTGCATTTATTTTAGAGGCTGACCTTGTGTTTTTAAATAAGATATTGGTGGGAAGAACAGGATCTCTGTGCTGGACCACAGGGCCTGAGAGTGGAGAGCCCCAGTTTTAGCTGGTTAAGGGTAGAGGTGTTGTGATTAATTTGAGGTGACTCTCACTCAACCCTGGTGTGAGATTTCTGAGAGCTGTGAGTGTTTGGTCCTTTTTCTTCCTCCGAGCTGTCTCTTCACAAAAGATATTTCAGGGCCTTTCAACCAGTTAGGAAAGTTCATTATATTTTTAATACAATGTAAAAAAAATTAAAATAATGATTTGATATACAGGCATTGATGAAAGATGTATTTTTAAAGTAGTAAATTAAAATCTCATTAATATTTCAGTGAGAATATTTTGTGCTTATCTGTTTCATCTCTATTTTTGACCTATGGCTTGGAGTTCACAGCATGAAGGAGATGGTGAAATCTGTTCACCATAAAATGTTAATTATAAGTAAATTACAGCACAAACGTTCAATCAGCCACATTAATTCTACATAAAGTGAATTATTGTAGCAGAAAATTTTAAAATGTGACTGAATTTTATAATCTGCATCCTCCATTTTCTACCTTTGCTCTTAGTGCTGTGCTGTTCCTCCCCAGCATGGCTGAGCTCTTTGTGCGCTGACAGGAAGTGCTTTCTCCTAAGAGGATGTCAAAAATGGAAGAGCACGATTTGATCCAGTTGTTTGCAGCTACTAAATGTCTCTTAAATACAGAATATTTTCTTTGCCTGGTGAGAAGATGCAGTAGCAGGTGAAGGGCTGGAAAGGCAGGAGCTGTGAGTTGTGGAGCCATGTGGTCTGGGCAGGACCCAGGGAAGGACGGACATGGGTGGGGCTGGCGGTGGCACTCAGTGACCCAACCACTTTGTGACCTGGTGTTGGAGTTATCACAGCTTCACGTGCATTTTCATGACACAGAATTTGGTTTTAATCTGTATTTATTGTGACAAGCGAAAGCCACCGCTGAATCCCCATGTAGTTTGAAAATGTAGATGGAAGTCTTGCTGGCCTCCTGACCCTGAGGGAAGAGGCCTCATCTGAATCCCAGGCTGGTGTATAATGTCGCTGCCTTTGTAAATCCAAATGTTGCATGGCATTATAAAAGACTTTCTGCCAAGATGCAGAAATTCTCACGGAGGGAAGGGAGCATAAGAAATTTCTGAGTTGCTCATAGGAGGTCTGTGAGTAGATGCAGGAGATGGTGAATTCTGCAGCCCAGTGAGATAACCCACAGGGTAGAATGTGTGACAGGGAAGGGTTAGAGAGCTGATCCTACCTAAGAGGAGAAAAGGAGGGAATTAGGGCAGACACTCTTGCAGCCATGGCAAGTCAGTGAGTCAGTTTGTAACTGGTGCTTCCATGTGTCCCATCGGTGCTCACAGTCGGGGCGATGCCACGTGAGTCCCTGCAGGTGCCACTCTGTGTCTCTGAGCTGTTGTGCCTCCACCATCTGAATCATTTACCACCAGCGTGAGATGTGGGCTCCAGAAAATGTGTGAGTCACTGAGATCTGAGCTTGTGAGTGGTGCAGAGGTCTGAGACAATCTCTCAACACTTACTGGTAAATGAGGGTCTCCTTTTGATAGGGTTTGACAGGAAAGCTAAACAAAACCCAGACATTTTGGGAAAAGAATTACTATCAGACATTTTGTTTGCATATATGTACAAAATATGTAAAGCTGTCTCTGTGGTAGGTGTGTTTCTGACTGTTGGAGCTGGGCACTGTGATACCCAGTGAGCCACAACCTTGGTGCCCACTCAGGGCCAGACTGTGTCTGTCTGGCTTTGCTGGGAGGTTCTGCATCCTCTGCCTTCCCCCCTCAAAGCTGTGCTCTCACAACTGCCTGGACACCCTCATTTACTTCCTTGCTGCTGTTCACACAGGCTGGATGGGATGAGAAACTCCCATCTCATCCAGCCATAGTGTGATCCCATAGCTCCTCAGGATTGTTCCGTGCCTGGGCTGATCATGTCCGTCTGTGTCTGGGCTCTGCCGACTCGCTGTGCTGGATAAACAGCATTTCTGTGCAGACTTACCTCATCAGTGTGGTGCACAGGCTCTCTGGGAAGGCTCAGCATTCAGCCTGGAGGAGGTACTTGTAAGAGAACGATGCTCAAGAGACACAAAGTGTGACTGTTGGAACAGGTGTGGTTAAAGACAGAGTGGGAAAAATGAATTATCACGGGGACCTGAGAGGTCACCGGTGCATTGAACCAGAGCGAGCAGACCTTTCTGAAGTACCTGAGATGTGTTCAGTGTTCAGTCATTTAGAGGCACTGTATTATGAGGAGACCAAGCTCAAATGCAAAGGCTTCTCCTGGCTGCATTCCCCTTTCATGGTTTCTGTCAGGGCACAGCACAGTGAAGTGATTTTCCTTTCATAATTTTCATTTGAAATCAAGGGTTTGGTTAGGTTTCAATCAGCTGCCTTTGTCAGCTAATAATAAACACTTATTTGTCTCTTCTTTGCTACTCTCACGTTCCACACAGTGAGTTGCTACTGGAATAGATTATGCCCCACATATAAAGATGGATTTTGGTACAGCTGAAAGGTACCTGGGCAAGGTGTGATCTTAAAGCTGGATTCATCAGGGTGTTAAAGAATGAGATGTGATCAGTAAAGCTCCTCAAAATGGACAAGCACAGAGGAGGAGAAGTGTGAGGCAGGCTGGAAGCTCCAAGCCCTTGTTTTCCAGTAAGCAGAGTGATTGGCAGCAGGAACAAACACGAGCGGGAAGCTTGTGTATCAATCTAATTGTATAATTGCAGGTTGCTTTCTGCCTGGTTTGATGTGCAGATTGTAGTAATGTGGAGTGTCTCTTTGGTAATTTGCTATTAAATCCAACACTAGGAAGTAGTTCAGTGGCTTCTTGGACAGATACCTGGTATTTGTGATCATTTACCTGCCAGCTGGAGCAGCACCCGTGACCACCTTCTCCTTTTCCTCCTGTTTTTGTTACAGAGTGGTCAAAGTTTTTTCAGCAAATCGCCAAGGTGAGTTAGACGTAAAGGTCAAAATGTGATAACTCATTACCCAGTGTTGTAAAAGTCACTGCCAAGAGCTGAGAGCAATGTTTAATTATTCCCTCTGAACTTGTACAAAGTATTATTTTATATATATTGTAATCAGTACACTGGGGACATGGTCTGCCCAAACCTCGGCACTGGCTCTGCTCAGAGCTCCCAGCGGGTCACCAAGCAGGAGGGGAAGAATGGTGTTCAGTGAAATCTATGCAGGAAAAAATCCTTAGGGTGGGAAAAATGTCAGATAGTATCTTTGATGGATGTAGAACAAAGCCACAAAGGGAGGAAGCTCCTTCTTATTGGGAGACCAGGAGAAGGCCTTTGGTCTTGCTGGAGCTGCAGAGGCTTGGTGAGGCACTGGTCAGACATCCTGCTCTTGATGCAACATCTGTGAATTGGTGGGTGAATAAATAACAGCCACCTGTACGAGTTGGGGTTTTTTTCCTCACCCAGCAGTGCTTTGACATAACCTTGGTGCAGTTCTGTCCTGCCTGGCTCAGACACTGATTGCATCCCCAAAACTTAACCTCTGAACTCCCAGGGGTTACGCTCAAGCCAAAGATCACTGAGCTTTTAGAGATCAAGAGGATGTCAGTGAGGAGGGACGTTCAGCCCTGCGATGAGCTTCAGACACTCATTAGTCCCCACTGAATGCCTGAAAATAACGAATTTCAGCTTAGTCAACAGTGGTGAAAGACACTGATTGCGTTGAGATTGCCTTGGGATGGCTCCTGCTCCTTGGGGCTGGCAAATGGTATTACCTAGAGGGAAGAGCCCTCTGTGTGATGCTCCCATGAGGACAGCTGTGTCCTCACTCCTGCAAATACAAAGCATTCTTAGCAAGCAGAGTTTAATTAAGAGCCTCCCTGAGACCAGCCAGGCTGGGTGTTAGTAGCCGTGAGGGGCCCTGGCATGTGTGTTTGGGAACACACTGGGAAGAAGGCTGGATTTCAGGCAAGTGTCGTCTCTGCTGCCTCACTTTGTGTGTCCTCTCGTGCCCGTTTTTAATATGGCTGCACTTTGTCTACCTGAAATATGCAAATAGCATTCAAATTAGAGCTCAGCCTTGCGACTGTCAGCACATACCCCCCAGCTTCCCTCTAGCAAGTGACTAATGGGAACATGTGTTCTTTCTGTTTTTGTAAAGGAGGGGGATGAAGGGAAGGAGACTGGACCCCACGGGGTTAAATCTCTGCCTCTCTCCAGAGGACTCTCTGTCAGCAAAGCCTGTGGCAGAGGGAAGGGGAATGGGGACAGTCCCCAGCCTGGGAGTTGCTTTCTGGACCCTTGTTCCTCAGGTGTCACAGTGCAGGGGCTGCCACAAGCCCCTTCTGTGGGCACCACAGGTGTCTCCAGGACTTGGTACTCGGAGCAGAGCAGAGTCCAAACTTTATCCACAACATAGGCCATCTTCCTTTTTCCCTATCCATTTTATTCACAATTATACTCATCCCTATATTTGTTAGCATTCCTATGGCAACAACTCTAACTGCTTACACAGAAATGTAACGTCAGGAAACTCTTTAATGCTTCTGTGGATGACTTAATGTGATATAGCCCTTGGTGCAAGGAGAAATCTGCCTCATCTGGTGCTGGGCACTGCTCCAGGCTGGCTTTGGGCGCTGGGGACTTCCCACCACTTCATGTCTCTGAACTGCCTCCTATACAAAGCAGGACTTTGCCTTCTACTGATTCTGAAAGTTGGCCAGCAATAAAAATTAAAATAATAGCACATGGTTAGCACACATCTGCTGTTCCCAGAGGACTGTAAACCACATGCTGAAGGCTCAGATACTGCTGAAGCTCCTGGTGGCTCCAGGCCTCTCCAGTCATGTATAACATGTACTTGAAGTAGGGACATGTCATGTCTCGCAGAAGCTGTAATTCCTTGGGAACTACAGCCAGGATGGGTGTCAGGGTCTGCTCTCCAGATCCACTGGAGCTGCTGTGCTGCTGGTGGTGTCAGCAGAAAGGGACAGCAGCAAGTCACCCCTGTGCCATGAGCAGGGTTTGGGTCTATGGGAGAACAGTGCCAGGAGATAATAAATATCTGAATGCACCTGCAACAAGGAGGCTTTCTTTCTTTTTCTTGCTTTGCAATGTGAAAAATGTTCTTTTAATGGATCCTTTTCTCTGTGAATTTTCCTAGCCTTTTAGAAACTCAGATATACACACAGATCCAGGAATCTCATGTATGTGTTCTGACAGACTGAGCAGAAACCTTCCAGTTCCCACCTGAGCTGCTGCTGCTCACAGTAACAGAATGTGGGATACAAGGAGTTATTGATCTTTCACTTTATGGACTAGCCATGGGAGTAGAATAAGACAACTGTTTTGCTGGATCTGTCTACTTTCTGACAGTAAAAGAAGATGAAGTCTTGAGAATTTTGGTTTGATGAGAGTTTTTTGGGAGAGAGATAGTACAGGGTTCTGTAGCTCTTTAGGAGGACTTAATCCAGCTCCTTTCTCATCCCAGCTGCACAAAGTCACGATGGCTTCCAGCCCTCAAGCCTAGATGTGTTAGGAGAATGTCTGTGCTCCATTAGATCTTGTGTATCCCAAGGGATAGCTAATGGTATTCTGAGGAATAATACTTAATATGTTAAAAATCAGTTTATCTGCAGGATTGGACACTTGCCTTCATAAATCCCTGCTTTGTAATTTAATCCTCTCTGTTATTACACTCTAATTACCAAGGGGATCACTTTTCAAGAGAGGAGACAGTCTGTGTGTGTTGGACTGAACAATGCACAGGTGAGTTTATGCAGGTGAAAGGACACGAGTAGGATGATTATCAGTGTCCAAGAGGAAGACTTTCCTTCCCAGGCTAGAGCTCAGTGGGAAGTGATGGTACCTTGTTATTGACTTTATTACCTGTTCACCTGGCTCAAGCAAATGGAAATCTTCCTCCAGTACTGAGAGAATCAGAATCAATATTTTCCAAATACTCGTGGCTCCATTAAACCATCCTCCAGGCTGCTCCAGGTCCATATTCTGATGGAAACACACACTGCCACTCTGCCAACGGGGCTGTGTTGGAAATGTGCTCATTTTGAGTGTTCTGCTTTCAAATATCGATGTTTCCAAAGCAGGGTGCTCTCCCCACCTCTCCCTGAGGTACAGATCTCCAAGGCCCAGGGAATGTGTCATTTCTCTCTTCCTCCCTTCCTGTTCTGCTGCTGTCCTGTCCAGCCTCATTGTCCCCACAGAAGGACAGAGCTGGCTAGCCCCGTTTGCCAGCTCGAAGCACGACCGAGGTGTTTCCTTCTGCTTTTAATAAGATTGTCAGCACTCCTTTCTGCTCTGGGTGAGGAGAGTGGGTGATTTAAGCAGCCTGAATAGGAAACTCACTCTTCTTAATTAGCACTAATGCAGTGAAGGTTGTTTTCTGGCCCTGGCAGAGGGGAATGGTAATTAATATGGCAGGGAGACAGCAGAGAGACAGAGGGAGAGTTCAAGGCCGGTGTGTGTGCCCCCGACCCCGGGTCAGTGCTGGGGGGGGGCAGAGGCAGTGGCAGACAAAGCCTGTCCCTGTGGGATGGCCGGAGCACTGGCTGTGTCCCCCAGCCCCGCACTGCCAGCCACGAGGGTCCTTCTGGCTGAAGCCTGACCAGCCTTCCCTGGTTTAGGTGGTTTTGTGTTCTAATGAACAACTTCTTTGCACCACCTCTCAGTGTGGCCTCGGGGTCGATTCTCTCTCGGTGTGTTGGCTGTGCTGGTGCCCATCAGGTCATGTCAGCAAAGCCAAGACCAGAGGAGAGCAGGGCTTCTATATTCCCACCAGGAAGATCAATGTCTCTGCAGAGCACTGTGCAGAAGCCGCAGACCCAAAACCTCTGCGTGGTCATGGTGACCACGGCCACAGATAAGTGTGTGTCTGTAGGTTCTTCGGGCCCTGTGTTTGGCCATAGCTCAGTGCATAGACAGAATTGAGAGAGTATCCAAGGAAAGGGAGAGGTGAGCAAGAACACACTATTGTGAGTGGAGTTACCATGATGAGAAGATGATAAAGAAGCATCTCTTATAGTTGCATTCGTGTTCCCTTTGTGCTGCTCCAGTGGTCCCATGTGTCACTGCTGGTGAGGAGTTTGTGCAGGACTGCAGTGCTGAGCTGGAAGGTGCTGTGCTAATTCTGTATAAGTGGAATAACATGTTTGTTCAGAATTATTCCTCACCATTTTTTTTTGGCATGTTATGTACCCATAAGCCTCCAACATGTTCACTCAGCAGCACGATGTGGGTACCTGATGTTATGCTCAGGAGCAGTGGAGCAGGTTTCCTTAATTTGATCTTCCTGGTTTTGTTGGAAAGTAGAACCTGGATGCTGCCTGGTGAAGGAGTCTGGAGTTAGTGGTCTGGTTTATAAAGACATTGAAACTTGTCATTTTAGCTGGGAGAGAAGCCAACCAAACCCCTAAAATGAAATTTCCCTGGAAGCTTGATACACCAGATAAACATATGTGCTACAGGATTCACTCCTTAAATGCTCTAATAAAAATGGTTTAGCTGAGGAATTGATTTCCTCACTGCAATGACCTTGGAATCACCTTTTGAAAAGCCAGGTGAGATTTGCAATGGTGAAGAAAAAGCAGTGAGTGGGGTGGCCAAGGTGTTCATGTACCTGGAGCAGTGTTCTTGGAAAGCAGCTTGGGAAACTCTTGCAGGAGAGTGTTATCCTCTGTGTTTAATGACTGGAAGAGACTCTGTAACACCAAAAAACAATGCCCAGGTATGGAGGTGGTTCAGATTCCACCACACAAGTAGCACCAAAGAGGTGACGCTGCTCCAGTCCCGCCAGTCCCTCAGCTCAGGCATGGAGGACTTGGGCTTGGAGCTGCTCCATCCCTGCTCCTCCTCTTCCCTGTGGTGATAACCCTGAATGAATAAAGCAAATGTTGTTTGCATTTTGGATCAGAATAACCTGTGTAAGCGTTCACCCTTGGGAGCACGATTCACTCTGAAGTCAGTAGCAAATGGATCTTTCCAACAAGAAGAACCAACCACTGGCTCATATGTGACCCCTCCTGATCAGGTTTTTGGTGGTTGGGGTTTTTTTGAATTTTCTGTTTTACTTCATTGTGGATTTAGGATTTTCTCCTTATAGATTCCAGTGGATTTGTTGGCATCTTTTCTGTCTGCTTGAAAAGAGAGGCAAGTGTTCTCCCATGGGATCCCAGGGCTGGCAGGAGGCATCTCCCCTTTCTGCCCAGGCACCCCCTGCTCGCAGCCCTGCAGGAAAGGCCCTGGTGTTCTGAATGCCACAGTTCATCAAGGACTGCAGAGAGATCAGGAGACTCGTGTCACCTCAGACTGAAGTTGAAGTGAGGTCAGAAAGGTGAAAAGGCAATATTTTATCCATTAAGAAACTTGAGGATTTGGATTTGTGCCAGAGCAGCAAGTGCTAAATCATCGTATCCCAAGCAGGGGATCTGTGGCAGACCTACAAAGATGATAATTTATTTAAGCACTTGTGCTTAGAATTTTTTTTTTCCCCTGTTGATTCTTATTAGCATGGAATGTTTTACACTTTATAAAGGGTATCGTAGTGAAAGAGGGAACATTTGCAAGGGAATGTTATCCGGAATACACGTTGTTTAAACGAACTGCTCTCCAGCTTCCAGAAATGCAAACGTTTAAAGCAAGAGCCAGCACCTGATGTTTTATTAATCGTACATGCATTGGCAAACCTTCAATATCTCGTGTTTGTAAATACAAGTAGCAGTTTAAAATCTTTTTTTAAGCTAAAGCATGTCAAAATGTGCATTTGCTCTACAAAGCAGACTTCAGGAACGGGTCACAGTGTGCCAGAGGGATGCTTCCTAGCATCATCCACGCTCTGCCCTTGCTTGCTGGGTACAAGCTGTTCCCTGCTCCGTTCCATCTTGCATTGGTACCACAGATAGTTTTTTTTTTTTTCTTAATGAAAAGTGTTAACATTATTGTTACTTTATCTAAATTAGCGGTATGTGTGTGTGCTGGCTTGTTCTCAAGGGTCTGCTGTGAGGAGTCTGAGTCAGGATGATGCTCACAGGCAAAAGGGCAGTGGAGAAGGACAGTGGAGCTGCACAAAATGCTGCACTAGTGCAACAAATCATAGAATCACAGAATGGTTCGGGTTCAAGGGACCTTAAAGCTCATCTTGTCCCGCCCCCTGCCATGGGCAGGGACACCTTCCGTTAGACCCTGTTGCTCCAAGCCCCATCCATCCTGGCCTTGAACACTCCCAGGCATGGGGCAGCCACAGCTGGATTTCAAACAGAGCTTTTATTCATGGCCCAAGTTACCTTCTGTCCAGGACAAACACTGACAAAGAGTCAGTCCTGGCTGCAGTAGAGAGTAGTGGGCTCGACAGAGGTGCAGCAGAGGTGTTTGCTCAGTGCTGGGTGGGAGTGCAGGACCAGCTCAGGAAAGCAGAAGGATCTTAATTATGTGCTTCCCTTTGGCCTGATCAAGGTGACTTTAGTGTATGTGCAAATTCAGCCTGAGCTTAGACATTTGTCTGGCTGCTTTCCCTGTGCTGGGCCTGAAGGATCAGTGTTAGAGCTGAACTGTGATGAGTTACTCCATGTGTACATCTCACCTGTGTGACTTACACTCTGGACTTGGTCCATTTGCAGATAGATGTCACTGTGTAGGTTATGTGCTGACCTGCGACCATGGGTTGTGTTTGTAAAAAGCAGAAGCCAAAATTTAAAATAGACATTTCCCATAGTTTAGCAACTTCCTTCACGTGAAGAAAGCTGTGGTGAGATGCCTAGTGCTTCTCCTTGCTTCAGACAGGAGATAGATCCTTGGGCCTGTTATTCCAGGATTGCAAAAAGCATGTGTTGGTACAAGAAGGCTTCCAAAGAGTGATGGTCTAGCACAACAACTAATGGCAGCTGAGACTTCCCATTTAGACTTAGTCTACCC
Source organism: Manacus vitellinus (assembly GCF_001715985.3). NCBI lineage: Eukaryota > Metazoa > Chordata > Aves > Passeriformes > Pipridae > Manacus > Manacus vitellinus. The sequence goes on from NW_021938838.1 coordinate 9,031,242, forward strand.
AACAGATTGATATGTTGAATGTGAACTTGTACCAAGGAGGCTGTTGGGGTTTGTGTGCAGATTTAATCCAGTGTCTAAACATCTCCTCCTCACAGCAAGCTCAACACATCAGTTGTTAACCATGAGCCAACACTGTGGGTTTAGTTTTTTCAACCTCAATTAGCATGTAGGTAGTACTTTGGTCCTACTGTGCAAGCATCTGATTTTGAGTAAATTATTACAGCTTTAATCTTTATTCAGGTCTTTGTGTGAGTCAGTGACATGTTAAGATTGAAAGGTGGCAGGAAAACGTCGGTTGATTCTTTGTCAGTTTGTATGTCTTTCTGTGCCAATTACAGATTCTTCATTTTCTGCCATCCAAAATTATATGTGTTGAGCATCAGCAGTCTAAAATGGCATTCCTAAAATCAATCTTAATTTCATTTTGCAACAGTTGGATTTTGTTTGATTCCAAAAGAACTTCACCTGAAATTGGTCCAACACTTGTGACCCTGCCCTTGGGTGTCTGGGCTGGGCTGGGCTGGGCTCCGACCCCTTCCCTGTGGGTGGATGGTTGGGTCGTTCTGCTGTTGTTGTTGGCAGCCTGTGGGTGCTCCCTGGCCTTTGGGCTCCTGCTCTGAACCTCCCTGAAAACCCCTGGTTTCCAGAGGCTGAAGCTGGTGAGTGTCCTCTCCCTGCAAGACTCATGCTCAGGATCATTTTCCTCTGCATCTATTTTTGATGGTATCTCCAACAATAGACTCGTGTTCCTCCTCTGTCTGTTCCAGCCTGACACAGTTCAATGCCACGGAGCCTACGGGGGCTTGAAAAGAGCAGCCCTCCTGCTTTTTTCCCCCCGTATTTTTTTGGCTGAGGCCAAATTCCTTCACCCAGGCAGAAAGATCAGCCGCTCTTACCGGCTTTTACTTTTCGAGAGCATTTTCCATCCGGCCGTGGCTTCCCTGCGGAGCGAGGCTCCCGCTCCATTCAGGGGAGAAGGGTGCACTTTGCGCATCTGCCTTTTGTTGGCCTGAGCCTCTGGGACTCAGAGAAGGGGGAGGAATTGATAAAAGCAAAGCATTTTGCCATAAAAAGAACCGAAGAGGGCAATGGAAGGCCATTTGTGTAATTCCCCAGGCTGTGTCTCTCTGAAAGCGAAGGTCTGGCGCAGTCTGCGTAACCCGCTGACTTCGGATCTGCCTTTATCCTTTGCCACATGCAACCCGTTCTTGTACAGGAATTAGAGATTAAAGGCAACTTAACCTGTATTTTTCTTTTTTTTTTGCAGCATTCTTTGGTAGTGAAATGGTGAAGTGTCGTTTCAGATCAAACAAGGGGGGTGGGTGTGAGCAGGCGGGGAAAACCCCTGGCAGTTTCCCACCTCGCAGCCCAGAGCTGCTGTCTCACCATGTCCAGGCACTGGGGAAAGGCCTTGCAGGCCCAAAGGAATTATTAGGATTTAGTCAGGGCTCCCTTTCTCACAGATCCATTGGTGGTTTGTCGTGCTCAGGGGTTTGCACGGGGAGTGGATGTCCGGCAGAGCCCGGACATGTGCCCGGACGTGTCCTGCAGGGCTGGGCAGCTCTGACTCTGTTATGGAACACCTCAGGTGTCCTTTGCACCTAAATAGATCAACTTTTCACATTTTACATTAAAAATCAGCATTTGGGAGGGGCTACCCATATTCTATCACTTCCACGGGTGAGTAATGAAAGTAGAGGCACTTCCTTGGAGTGCAGTGAGAAAAACGTCATTTGTACTATGGTGACAAAGTAATGGAGTCAGTGTATCATTATGGAGAAAACTGCTTCTCAGTGAAGAACGTGTTCTGGAAGCTTTTGTGTTGACTGTGGACACCAGGCACCCCGTGCATGGAGTGACAGAACCTCAGAGTGTCCCCGGCACCGCAGCTCTGAAAAGTATTGACAAAGCAGGAGGAGATTAGAGAAGAGCAACAAAAAGGATTAAGGGGCTGAGGGATTGATCTCTGAGGAAAGATTAAAGGAGCTGGATATGTGTAGCTTGGCAGAGAGAGGAGTTCAAGGCAGCTTGATAACGGTCTGCAAATGTTTGAAGATCTAAACATGAAGGTCCTGCAGACCTCACTTCCATAATATCCCTGCAAAATCATTGGGCATTTGGTGTAACATTTGCAGGCCTGAACCCCAACCCCAAACCGAAAGCGGTTACAATAATAGGTATATTTATATATACATATGTATATGGGGAAGCTGGGGAAGTAATGTGAACATCAGCAAGAAATTTCCAACACTGATATGCTGGAATTTTAGATTTCTCCTGAAATGGAAGATATCAAGTCCTTCAGCCTGGATGCTTAGTCTGCAGAGCTCCCTGGCAGTGAGGGAAGAGTGATCCCAGCAGTGGAGGGGCTATGTGAGCTCCTCCATTGGGTTCTACTTTCTTTAACTGCTCTGAATCTGCACCTCGGAGTTCAGAATCTGCCTGAACCAAGAGGAGAAATGTGCTGTCAGGCTTCCCCTGAGGGCTGTTGTTGTTGGGGGTGTGAGGGGCAGAAGGGCGGGCTTGGTTCAGGCTTTTTGTAATAAGTGGTAATAGGTGGTTTTATGTTGGTAATACAACACTGGATGAAAACCTCTGTTTCTGCCAGGGATTATTGGATGTTGGACCACCAGGATTAGTTTCCCTTTCGGTGCTTTGAACTGTGGCTTCTGTTTGCAGGTGCAGAAAATGAATGTGACACCTTTCAATCAGGTAGTGAAATGTCGTGTTTCTCCTTTTTTTATTATTTTATTTTTAAGATTGTATTTACCTGGCAAAATTCCCAACTGTCACCCTGAAATTAATATTCCAAACTGGGGCAGCTTCCAAGCTACTGCTCACCCTTCTCTGAGCTGGCAGAAAGAATTATGTCCCTTCCATGTGCTCAACAAGTCCAGCTATTTCCCTTCGTTTCCAAAAGACTCCAGCTAAACATAAATCTGTCTCCAGCCCTGACAGCCCCCAGTCATCTGTTTACCAAAATAAACTTTAAGCATATATTGAAAAATAATTTCTATTGAAATATGCATCCCTATGGCATTTGAGCTCGGTATTTAATGCCTTTTTTATGGTTAATAATGCATCAAAAGCATTTTGAGTCTCAAGCTGTCATTACATCACATACATGATGTGCCGGATGCGTTTAATTGACTAAAAAACTTGGAGTCAGTTTTTATTTTAAAGAATACTAATATATGATTACCAAGTCCTACTTCTCCTGATCTGTATCTTTCAGTACATTGTTGTAGGAGCAGCTGGTGACGGTGCTCACAGAGCTCAGAGAGGGACAGAGGTCACAGGAACAGGAAAAGCTGTTTGTTCAGAGCCTTTTCCTGAAGCAGAGTTTGCTGCTTTTTGATTTCTGCAAGGGAAAAGCAAGTTAATGCAGGAAAATAATATTAAACCTGTCACATGCTTAAATGAGAAGGCTCTTGGCCTGAGACCAGAATAGGTGGTTCTGCACATGAGAGTGTTTTGCTCCCACAGAATTCCAAGGGGTGTTGTTGCAGCCACACCTGCACACTGAAGGGGGACTCAGTGGCTTCAGGTTGTGCAGGTTGGGGCCATTTATCCATGGCCTTGTGGACAAATCTCATCTATGGACAGGTTTTCTTGAGGTTTGGGGGTTTTTCACCCCTCAAAAAAACCCAAACACGTGAAAGTCAAAATCCCCCTGTATGAATGATGTTGTGAACAAACAGATGATCAGTAAAGTAGTGCAGAGTTCTCCACCTGGGTTTGGGGATGGCAGCAGACCCTGCAGTGCCTGTGGGACTCCATGGATGCAGAACTCTGTGTTGTCCATGCCCTGGGCAAACGCAGAGGTAGCCAGGGGTTGTGCCCTGCAGAGAAAATTTGCAAAAACTCCAGTAAGGCCAAGGAAAATGCTTTTCTGTGCACACCTGTTCACAGAAGTTCTCAGAGCTTTGGGGCTGCCTACCTGTGTGTAAACCCTCATGCTTTCTTTGCCCTGGCTACCAAGAATTGACAACAGCCTGATAAATACCTTTGGAGAAGGACAGACACGTTTCCTTTGTGCCATTTTTGTGCCTTACTTCCGTTCACTTTTTAATGTGGTTGACTCTCTTCTGTTTCATAACAAGAAAGTCCCTGTTTCCCTTCCCTCTTAGGTCAGTTGTTTTGGCTTATTTTTACTTTCACCTTTAAAGTTTCTGTTAAGCCTTTTAAAATATATCTTGATTGAATGGTAGTGATTAAAATCCTATGATTATATTCCAGTGGAGGCACACAAAGGATGTGAGGAGGCTCAGGTTTTAGAAGGGCTGAGGTAGTCACGTGCATAAGGGTGGTGTGAACGCAGGTGACTCTTATGTTGGAATCATTCCATTAATGCAGGTTAAACTGACTGCTCTGGGGATGTGTCTTTGTTCCCTTCTCAAGTGTAATGTGACCTAGGATTGAGGCAGGTATGTTGGATTCCCCTGTGCCCTTCCCTCCTCCCACTGACCAGTGCAAATGCTGGTCTCTACCAACTCGGATCCTCCAGCCTTGAACGTGTGTTGCTTTGGGATAGCTCTGTTAGGTGGATGATATGACACCTTTCAGCTCTATTTCTAAACTCTGTATTCCATGTTTTCTAAATCCTCAAATTTCAAAGGACAAAAAAAAAAATGGGATAATTCCCTAGGCTTTCCTTTGGTTTTCCCTATTCCTTCTCCACCTGCCCACCTTGGTCCCAGTGGCTGCTTCATTTCCTGGTAATCGTCATCTCTTGCAGCAGGTCATTTTCTGTCCTGTCTGCCCTAACTATGGGGCTCTGACACTGTTCTTCTGTGGTCATATGTCCTGTCTCAGTTCTCCCATGGTCCTGTGTCCTGTTGCAGTTCTCCCATCCCGGTTCCACAGTGCTGCTGTAAGTGCTGGGACAGCTCCTCCTGCAGCAGCAGGGACAGGTGTGCCAGCCCACAGTTGGGCTGCAGCCCCCTGGGAGCACAGGGGGAGTTCTCCCAGCAGGACAGCCACATGTGCCATGTCCCAGGACTCGCCCACACTCGTGTGCAGCCCACGCTCCCTCACTGCCGCGTGCTCCTCGCTCCCCTCACTCGAGTGTGTGTTGTAACTCTGGCGTCACGTTAATGTTTCCAGGTCAGCCCTGGCAGGGGACTGTGAAGGGCCAGTCACTTAATGAACCCCTCTGGGACCTACCTCAGTTACTAACAATTCCTCTCCACTCGGCAGGCAGGGAAGCACAGCCCGTGCTGTTTCACTCCATCACTCTCTTCCGCCGCCTTTTCCGCCTGCTCGCTCCACACAAACAAACCAATTATCGATGGAGATACAAATTGGGGCCTTTTGCCTTGAAAGCTCCTTCAGCTTTGCACTTACCCAGATTTCACAGGCACACATCAACCTGTGTTTCCTTCTGCCCCTTCTCTCTCCGTCTCTGTCTTGCACGTGCCAAATTACCTGTTCCCAATTACACACCTTCACATCCAGACCTAGTACTGACTCGTGCAAAAGAAATCAGTATCTACAGGCACGTGCTTGTGTGCATGGACTCTTACACAAGCCCATGACAGAGAGCTGGGGTCATTCATTAATTGTAGAATTTCTTTGCTTCCATTGGAGGTGATCTTGCCTGCACTAGTCTCAGACAAAAATACCGCCCAAAATAATCTGTTCATCCCCAATTTATATCAGCAAGGCTTTCACATACCGTAAAATGAGACTAATACCCCTGAACATGGCTGCTTTGTGTGTGATGTCTGCAGGCAAGTGTGTTTTCTGAAGATGCATATGTGTCTCTGTCTTCTTGTAATACTGATGTCTCACACAGAGTGTGAGATGACACCTCTCATCATCTGGAGTCTTTGCCCAGCTCTGGAGCCATGCCCTGGTGGATCTGTACTTTGTGTGTGGAAATTTGGCATCGTGTATATTTACTATAAGGAAGTAAAACTGATCACATCTTCCCAAAGTGCATCTGTAGTTGAGCTTCCCTTTACCTCATACTGGCCACCTCCTGGTATTCCAGCTTATCTGGACACCCCAACCAACTGATCAACCTGGCACCTTTCTGAGTCTATGAAATCATCTCAGAGAGTGTTAGATGGCCAGAGCAGGAGGTACCTGCAGCAAACCAATAACCTGCCTAAAACCAAAAGCTGAAAGAAAGGATTCTAAACTGTGCAGGGTTTTGTCAAGGTATAGAATGTTTGGAGGAAGTGTGCTTCCAGCCCCAGCCTCGTGGCATGTGCTCCAAGTGCTCCTGTGGCATTGGCTTCTCTCCCCCCTTTGCTCCCAGGGCTGTGCTGCGGCCCAAGGCCTCACACCCCTGCTAGAAGGAGTTTATTCCTGCACTCAGGCAAACCGTGTCTCCAAGCCCATGTCTGCTCCTTTGAGGAAAGCTGCATTTGACCTGTGGTGCTGGTTCATCCCTCACTCCCACTGCAGGGCATCTCTGCGAGGGCCTTCTGAACCCCCCACCGCTCCCCACGCCCGGGGCAGCTGAGCTTGTGCTGCTGGAAGGGACTTTGGGCAGGTGGTGTTGGGACCCCCAACAGCCTCCATTTCTCACCCCCATAATTCGAGTTTAAAAAGACTTCAAGGAGATGAGGTGAACTCCATGGAATCTTTCCCAGCTCCTTTTAAAAGTATTAAAATAGTGACAGGGACACCCAGACATGGAAGGAGTGTTCTGCAGTGTCTCTCTCAGATCATGGGCAGAATAGGTCTTGGAAACTGGATCGGAGGAAGATAATCAATGAACACGTGGTTTTTTCCAAGGGTATAAATTAAACAGGAGTGATAGAGTAAGGCATGTGATAAAGCTTTGCATAGATGAAATAGTAGAGTTAATTAATGTAGAAATATGGCTCTTGGTAAGTGCGGTTACTGAGCGTCCCTGCTTGTGCCAGACCAGCCAAGGTTGAGTTCTGGACCTCTGGTGTCAGGGAAACACAGACTGTTGGAGATCAGATTCTATAAATACTCTAAGTGGCTTTTGTTTGACACAGCATTTCAGAGAGAGCCCCAGGAAGGACAGAAGGGATCAAAAAAGTGTGGCACTTGGGGGACACGGTTTAGTGGTGAACACGGTGGTGGTGGTGCCAGGCTGATGGTTGGATTTGGTGATCTTAAAGGTCCAACCTTAATGGTTCTGTGATTCTGTGATATTTTTTGGTTTCTCGCAGTGCAGAGGACATGGTTTAGGTGGGAACTGTTCAGAGCAGTTTTGTAAGAAAAAAGCCAGAAAAGCTGACTGCAGTGAAGTCTAACTGTGAAAACTACATGAAAATGAGGGGGGTTATTTTATCTTTTGTTTTTGAAAAAACATCCAGAAGGTTAAAATGGTTTAAGTGGGATGGTGGCAATTCAAATTCTCAGTATCAGAGCCAAGGAAATTGTTAAAAAAATCCCAACAAACAAAAGCAGGAGTCGTATGTAAAGAAAAAGAAGGAAAAGGGAAAAACATAGGCTTTGGCAATTAAATATAGAATCGTGGAATTATTGGAGTTGGAAAAGACCTCCAAGATGATCAAGTCCAGCCTTCATAAAATAATGATAACACCAAACACATAAAATCATAGTAACACAAATGTTGTCATGTCCCCCCCAAAACAACATGTTTGAGAAACAAATTGCTGAAAACATCAAAGGTAACACGAAAAACTTGCTCAAGTCCATCAGAATTTCCAAGGCTGCTGGGAAGTCGAAAGTGGGGCTGGATGACTATGCCTGAACTCTGAGATGAGCAGTTACCAGGACTAAAGCAGTGAGAGGAGCTGCCAGAGCTTTAAGAGGTTTCCACATCAGAAGCTTTTCTTTTCAGTGGGAATAAGTATGAAAAGCTCTCAAATTAAAATGTCAGGAGAAGGTTTTAAACCAAATCAATAAAAACAACTGCAGCAAATTGTCAGGACAAGATGCCAACCAGTTAATGAACTCAAATTCAAAACAACCAAATTACTGTGTGGTGTAACCTGTACGTGACAGTGGCCGAGCACTGACGGAATTGATTGTGATTACAGGGCTTAAGAAAGGCTCCAGGGTGACGTGAGGAACTTCAGATCAGGAAACTTTATTTTTGTTGTGGAAAAATAGGAATCTCAAAACTGTAATTTGCAGGAACACAGGAAGTCTTGACATGATGGAGCTTTGGTAAATGGAAGTTTCTCAATACAAAGCTGTTGCACTGCTTTAAAGAAATTGATAAGCTCATGGGTATGAAGTGGTCAAATGGTAGAATGGATTACATGCCCCATCCCTGGAAGCGTCCAAGGCCAGGTTGGATGGAGCTTGGAGCAACCTGGAATAGTGGAAGATGTCCCTGCCCATGGCAGGGGTGGAACCAGATGAGTTTTAATGTCCCTTCCCACCCAAACCAGTCTGTGATTCTGTGCCTTCTCCTGGTTTCCTTCTCCTCGGTGCAGAGAGGGTCTGTTGCTGTGTGAGGGCTGGCAGGTACCAGCCCCATCTCCAATAACCACACACTCCAAAAACCTCCTTCAGAATGGGCTGCCTAGATAAGAGTCGTTCTATCAGTAGTGAAATTCCTATTTTAATGTAATTTTACAGACCCTGATTCACTGTCCCTTAACTGCAGCTTGTTATTTCTGGCATTAGAGGGTAAAAAAAAATAGCTTCTGGGCATGTGACACTATTCACAGGCCTTTAATGTCAGAAATAATGATCATGTTAAATTGGAGCTCATTACGACGAAATGAGACCTCATTGAGCCCTCTTTTTGGGGGGTTGTTTAATGATTTTCCTTTTTCTCTCCTTTTTTTCCTTCTAAGTAGCTCTGAATTGGTACACTGGGGGAGAAGCTGGGAGGTTTGGTGGTAAATTTAAATCGCAAGAACCGTATACCTTTAAAATATATTAAAAAAAAAGGCTTGATTTTTCTACTGTTCTCCCCGAGTACTCTGGTCCTTTGTTACGTTTTTAGTTATAGAAATTTCTTGCACCTCTTAAGGCCACTAATAATGGTGATATCTAAGGCAGCTACAAAACATATTTGGGACTTTATTTCAAGCACTACTTTTCTCATAATGAACATGAGGATCCCATTTTCCAGTCTTTTCTCTAATCACATTCAGAAGTGCTGAAGCTCCTCCTGTGAGAGCTGCGCTGAGGCAGCTCTGCAGTGGGGATGGAGCTGTGTGTGAGGCCAGCCAGGTGCCCCTGCACCCCGACCCTGCCCAGGGGCCGCTGGCCACCATCATTTCCTGATCTGGAGTGTTCCTGGACATGTGGCACAGTTGTGTGTCCCACCCTCCCTATGCACAGTTTGGCTGCTGCCCTTCTGTGCAGAGCTGTTGGCATCAAATTGTCAGCACTGTGCTACTGCCAGCAAGGTACCAATAGGGCAGATATTCTCAAGGGAAAAAAAAAGATTTGTTCTCCTCCTTTCTCCCAAATGTATCTTGATTTTATGGCATTCTACCTGTTTTGTTTCCCTCCTCAAATCACTTGACAGTTGGACTGGCCTGCTCTCTGAACACCTCTGTGGGTTTATGTAGCTCTGCTTCTAATCATGGTTCATCTTCTCACTTGCTGGTATTTATTTATCTATTCCTTAATTCCTTCATGTTTTCACTGTGTTCTGCACAGTCTCTTTGCCATGCTTTGTCCACACCTTCAGTGAGCTCTGATGAGCTCAATAAGCTGCATGTGTTTACCTTGAGGTCCTCCTGCTTTTGGCCATCACCATACCCTGAGTTGGATTTCTCATAAAACAGAGACCAAATCTTTAGAAGCTGGAAGGAATGTGATGAGTTTGGAGTTAGTTTTATTACTTGATCCTATTCTCCTTCTCCAGCCCCCTTTTTTGCAAGATGTGCCACAGTGCCTGAAGCTCCTGAGCAGTGTCACATTTGCCCATGAAACCTCACACAGCTTGGTTTACTAAGCAGATCATTTGGGATGGGATGGGATTCTGCTGGGTCAGAAGGAAAACTCCTGTTTGTGTCGGTATCTCCATTTCCTGTCTGTTGTGCACATCTCCAGCGTTAACACAGGTTCTGTCATGCTGATTGTTTTCCTGGTGAACCTACTTGGCCATCAGACCATTGTGTCCTGTTGGTGCCTCTGCAGCCTTTGTGGATTTGCTGTTTCTCTGTTTAGATGTGCTGTGGGAGGAAGAGGCTTTAGTTCACAGAGAAAGTTGTTTTGATAAAGTTGTAGGAATAAAACCAATCTCTGCCCAAGGGATTTCCTTGTAAAGTCTGAGATGAGTGACAAATGTTGCTGAAATCAAGAGGTGACACACACAAAAACTGGGGGGATGTGGGATGGAATGATCAGCAGTGGGGTCCATACACAGTCGGCAGAACTGCAGCCAGCACAGAAAAGGAGAGCTTTAACAAACAATTTAAAAATAGTGGGTCTTTTTTATGAATTGTAGAGAAGGCCCAGTTAAAAGAGCAGCACAGGAGAGAACATGAAGACAGAAAGAAATTGTGATGGAGGCTGATGGAAAGGAAAGTACAAAAGCAGAATTAGCTGCTGGATACCAATGGAGAAGTGGTAGAGAACAGATCATAAGGGACTATAAAGGAGGGAGATAAATATATTATGTATGCACTAAAAAGGAAGCACCTGTAGACAGTTGCAATGTCACAGTGATAAACCTGGAAGATTATCTTTGCCCCAGCTCTCGGAGGAATATGAAGCTGTTAAGAGCAGAGGAAGGATGTTTCCATTTTATGTGTGACAAGCAGTGGGTGTCCAGGCAAGTATTTTAGCAATGAAGATGTTTAGTAAAAGATTTTTAGAGAAAGAAAGCTAAAGGTAGACAAAAATCTCAGTATGATGACAGAGAAAAGCTGGAGTGAAAGCTGATGGCTGAGATAGGGACTTCAGTGTTTGAGAAAGCTGGAGTGAAAGAGACTCTGCGGGGCAGATTAGGACCTCTGCTCCAGCCGAGTGGGGTTCTTGATGTGATAGCCAAGATTTTGGATTATACCTTTAGATAGAGGGATAGCTTTTGAATCCTCATGGAAAGACAACCGCGTTTCTGCTGGTGGTTGAGAACATCCATCTCCTCCCATTCAACAACATATATATGTATTTATATATACGTATGTATGTGTATATACTATACGTATAGCTATATAAGATGTAGTGGGTTTTCTTCCAAGGAATTTTAGATTATGGGGAACAGAAAAACTGACCACTCTTGATGTTTGGTGACTGGGAAGGGGATGGAGAAGCTCACCTTCCACCCGGTACCAAGATTTTGGGAAGCCAAGTGACAGCTTGTTGTGTGACCTTCTGACAGAGAATCTCTCATGTTAAGGCCCATCCTGCAGACTGACAGTTCGAAGCTGTAGGGACCTGTCTGTCTGTCTGTCTCTCAGCACATGCTCTAAAATGACTCAGAAACGGGCACGTTTTGGAAAATGACTGCTCTGCTTTGCCTCAGCATTGGCAGTGACACTGTGACTGTTACTTAGCTCAGTGAAAACAACATTTGAATTGTGTTTAGCATCTTCCAGTGTAAAGAAAGATCCTGAAGATAATTACTTGTATCTAAATTATTTTCCATTCTTTAGCAGACGTTTTCAGACTTCAAATATGTTGTTTTCTGCAAGTGCTGCATAATAAATTAATGGTTTAATTAGTAATAGATGTGTCACTCCTGGGAGAAAATCCCTTACTTTGAACAAGTAAACCAGACACCCCTTTCATGTTTAATATGTTGGGTTTAAGACTTTTACCTCTTTTTAAATACGTGCACTTCCATAGATCAGATAATACCTTAAACTATTGTCAGTGATTATGTGAGATCTCACAACACAAAATGGAGCAAACTACAGACATTTCTTCACTTTAATCAGCAATAAAAGCAGGAAGAAATTAGAATTTACTTCCCATCAGTAGATTTCCTGCACGTGTTCCATCTATTCCAAGTGGTCCTCATTACCATAGATGTGAAAATCTCAGCTCTGAAAATCTTTGTTACATAATCCAGCATGAAAACACCTTCATGTTGTGGAAGGAAATGGAGGCACTGGGAGACTAATGGAGCAGGAAAACTTCTGACCCAAGACTGGCCACCTTGGTGGGAAACCACCATCTTGAGCCTCAAAAAAAAGAGCTGTGGTGACCACCAAATGCTTCAGCTCCGTTGTGTAGGAGATTTTTTATGAAGAAGGTTTTGTTTTAAAAATATTTAGTGATTTAGCTCTCTATAACTACAAAGTCCACAGCACGAGTACCTAGTGATTCTGGGGAATCAGTTCAGACAGTATTGGCCTTATGTTGAATTGATCCCTTGCATCTGCCTTGCCAATAGGAATTGCCAGTTTCATCAGAACATTTTCCCTTATCCTATGGGATATGGTCCTGGAGAGAAGAGGGGTTTGGTTTTAGGGATTGCCTTCTCCTAGACTAGGGGTTCAGGAGGATTAGAGAGATAATACCCAAGCATGCAAGTACAGGCTGAGGAAAGCCAAAGCCCACCTGGAGCTGAAGCTGAGCACGGGTGTGAAGGGCAATCAAAAGGGTTTCTACAAGGGGGACTTTCTTAATCTCTACAGCTCCCTGACAGGAGGATGGAGCCAGGTGGGGGTCAGGCTATGCTTTTAGGGAACAAGGGACAGGATGAGAGGAAACAACCTCAAACTGTGCCAGGGGAGGTTCAGGTTGGTCATCAGGAGGAATTTCTTCATGGATAGGATGTCAGGCATTGGAAGGGTCTGTGCAGGGAGGTGCTGGAGTTCCCATCCCTGGAGGTGTCCAAGGAATGACTGGACGTGACACTGTGCTCTGGGTTGGGTGACAAGGTGGGGATTGGTCACAGGTTGGACTCGATGATGCTAGAGATCTTTTCCAGCCTCAGTGGTTGTGTGGTACAGGTGTTTCAGCAGCAAAAGGAACACTAGAGAGAATCTGGGTCAGCTGTTGGATGTGTCTGTGTGTGCTGAGGAATATATATATATATATGACGGTGTCCATAGGAGCACCAGAGCATATCTGGGACTTAAAAGGTATTTTAGGTTTGGGGAACACTGAACTCAAGAGAAGGTTGTGGTGAGAGCTGTGCAGGTGGTAACTTACAGCACAAAGGTTCACTGTGGCGATGTGTTGGTTGAGGACAGCATTTGTTACACATCAAGTCTTAATAGTCAAATGTGTTGGTAAAAGGAGAAGGGGAGAGAATAAGGAAAACTGCCAAGAAAACTGCCAAATTTTAAGGAGCAGTTCAGAATTTACCAAGTGTAAAGAAATCCAGATAGTCCTGGAATCCGGACTGTCCTGGACAGTGCTGTCAGCTTTGTGCTGATGATCCCTAGTTCTTGGTGACCTAGGCCAGGGCAGCATCACTTCTTCCCAGCTCTGCCGGGACACTTGGCTGGGGTGGGATTTGAAGGAGGTACAGCTGCCTGGTGCAAGGAGTCAGGAGACCTAGAAGTCAGTTAACCAAAGCCACGGAGCTGTGTTCTGGTGAAACATGCCCTGTGGTTGGTGTTACCCCAGGCAGGAGGCTCACAGGTGACTGGGGCCTGCAAGCTCTTTGTTCCATCGCTGTCCCTGTGGCACATCCCTCTCCCCCCAGCTTTGTTATCTATCCAAATTGTTAGCAGGAAAGAGAGATGTATGCAAAGCGCTTTCACCGAATCCAAGCTGGAACAGCTGTCAGAGATGCAATCCCACTTAGTTGGTCTTCATAAAATGCGTGCGGCATTTTTAAGAGTCTGGATAAAGGGTAAAGGCAAACTGCGCCCATTTAGCAGGAGGCAGCATGTGACAGCTGACAAAGTGACAGTGGGCCCCTGAACAGCCCATGTCACTCTTCAGCAGGAGGCCCTGAAATGCCCATTTTAATTTAAATGTTATTTTCAAATAAAATTGCCACTTTGGGATAATTGCTTCGTACTGTGTAACTTTGAGAACACCGTACCGAGCAAAGTGGGTGCAGCTTTCCTGATTGTTGTTCTTATTTGTTATTGTGCGGCACCATATGGGGCTGCAGCCCCGTGCTCTAGGTGGTCCCCAGCTCTGCCTGCTGCACAAATCAGCCTTTTGTTCTGGGAGCCGTTGTTTTAAAAAACAAAACAACCCCCCAACCTCCACGCAAGGTGAGGGCCGGGAATGGGGGTGATCTCAGCCACGTGCATTGTTTGGGGAGTTGTTGGCGCAGTTTGCTGGTGACCACAACCACCACATCAATGGGCAGGACGGAAACACTTGTTTTCCTTTGTGCAGAATGACTTGTGAGTCTTTTCGTCTGAAAGCTCCAGTAACTACTCACTTCCCATTTTTTTTCTGGCCGCTAGAGCCTCCTGGTATGGCACAGACCAGGAGGCAAAACCGATTTCTAGATGTTTTGCAGATACAATAAGCGTGTTCACAAATTCTGGTCATTTAAATCCTCCCCTCATTTAGAGAAGAAAGCGTTCCTTTAAATCCTTGCTCACCCACGACGGTTGCAATGGGTGTGTGGGGTTCTTTTCCTTGTGTTTTGGTTTTTGATACCCTGAGGCTTGGGATGTCCTAGTAGTGGAGCAGAGAGGTCAGGAGAACAGCGGTGAGAGACTCCATCTAATTCACACCTTGGCACCAGCACGCTGGGGCTGACACGTCCAATTTGCGGTGGCACTGTTTGACAGGTGTCAGGACTCGGCAGTCGCACAGGAGCACACACGGCTGCGGAATCAGGAGGAGAGAGGGGATGATTGAACATTCTGCAAATGAGACACCCAGGGAAAGAAAAACACACGCGCACCCGCACACCCGCACACAACAATTCAGTAGGAAATCTGGGCTAATTAACGCCTGCTGTTGCCTGATGCGTGGCACGGCCCCTCAAGGACTCTTTGCCATTCGAGAGTTGAAAACATGTCAGGAGGCTCCTCTTTTCTTTTGCATGAAGAATATTATGACATTTTATTGCTAGAAAAAGTTGTGATAACTTTCTCAGTTTTCATAGCAAGTTGTGAAACTTCAAGAATTTCAGCCTTACCAGCTCCATCCCTTCCCTCCCAATCTTGCCAGTCAGGTCACCTGGCAAAATACATTTCCTGAAGTCTGACCTTCTCCTGGATATCTGTCTACCCCTCTCCTGCATACATGGCTGTGTGCTGTGCTTCCTTATGGACCTGCAGAACAGGGTCTTTGCTTTCCTTGCTGATGGCAGAAATGATCCTTTCAAATTGCCTGTTGGCACCATCAGCCATGGAAGTGTCACTGACTTTTGGGGGACTGGCTTCCACAACCAGCTGGTGGCCAAATGCCATGGGTGTTACTTTCTCCAGGGAGGCAAAGGCTGTAGAAATTTGGGACTCTCCATGCCTGGGGCTGAGTTCAACCCTCCTCACTGCATCCGGGAGGGTGTGCTGGGAACAGCACCCTTTGCAGCTGAGGAAAATTTGCTGGTGAAGAGCAGATTGGAGGGGTGTTTCCATGGTTCTCCAAAAATTCTGGTGGTATTGGGAAAGAAGCAACTCATGAGTACATGTTGATGCAGCACCAAATAGCATGGCCCTGGCCCTGGCTGCCAAGGGCTCTGGAGAGGCTTGGAATGCACCCGGTAACCATGACTGTGGCTGTGAGGGACAGTGATGGGCACAGAGCCTGTGCTAGCCATCCCTAACGAGCTTTGCATTAGTGTCACAAGAGGAACATTTCTAGACCTTAGATTTGCCTGGACCATGAGAAGTGCAGCTTTATCCATGTTCTCCATCCTCTGACCTTCCTATCTGACCTTCCCTTCTGCTGCAGTGTGGCTCAGTGGCTGTGTGGAAAGCTTTATGCTTTCCTGGGACTGAATTTTAGAGTGGCTTAGCAGTGGGGGACTGCGATATTTGAAATTTGTCTGAAGTGGGAGGATCCCATCATTTGGGAAAACAGCTCTGTACAATGCTGCAAATCAACGGGACACAGGCTTGTCCTGCTGAGAAAGTCAGCAGAGCCAAAACTGAATTTAAAGGAAGCCTTTATTATTATTATTATTATTATTCATGTCAGGGCTCCGTTGGGAAAATCTTTATCTGCATTAAAACGTACATAAGAAGAGGAAAGAAGAAAAGGCCAAGAAGAGGGTGTACTACAAAGCGTCCCTTTGAGCTCAGCTCTGTGCCTCTGTAAAGTTCGTTGCCAGGCTCTTTGCAGGGAGAGAATTTGGGTTCAAGGTTGAGCTGGAGACGTTTCCTGGCGGAATGTATATCCCCTGATCGCACCTTTAGGAGATTATCCCGTCATTAAATATTTGTAGGATAACAGGAGAAGCCTAATTTAGTTTTTGTTTCTTTTTCTCTGTGGTTTAATCACAGATGAAAGAGACTAATAGCACTACAGAGCTTTCTGGTGATCAAAGGCCAATCAATCCTCTTTGTGGAGTAATTAACTATTTGCTAAACTTGCAGAATTGATTTCCATTTAGGGCTAAGAGAGAGGGTTTTAAATGAAGACCGATTTACCAGGCGTGAGGAGGGAATCTCAGCACTGATGCCAGGAGATACTCAGAGTGATGAATTGGAGCCTGCTAATTGGAGGATGAAAAATACAGCTGGAATCTGGCCCCGTTTGCTCCTACTTTGGGGAAAGACAGGAAAAGGGAAATCAGGCTGAGAACCTGACAGATGGCTTTGTGCAACAGTGACGGGGAGAGCAGAGTGCAGTTAGAGCGGCGTCCGACCGACTGGAGGGAACATGGATTGAGCCAACACGGAATTGGGCTGCAGTGAATTCTCCATCCAGGTAGATGGTCTGTCGAGGAATGATTCTGGCTGCTCAGGTGCAGCTTCGGGCTAGTTGCATCTGCACTGCTTCCCTCAGTCCCTGCAGCTTTGTATGGCTGCAGCTTCAGTTTGCCAAGAATTTTTTGGCATCACGGATGGAATCGGGTCCTTGTGAAAAGCTGAGGGGTAGAACATCCTTTGGCACTCTGGAGGGGAGATATGGGAGGGGCTCTCTACTCATCAGTGCTGCAGCCTCGGAAGGATGATTGGGATGCTGGGCCTTTCCTGAAAGTGTGCAAGTGGCCAGCTGAGTTATCAGACCATCAGGCTGTTTATGGATACGGGGCATCTTCCATGAGCAGAGGGACTAAAAGGACTGGAATTCATAATCCATGATAATAAATGGGGTGGAGAAATGCAGTAACAACTTATAAATTGTGAGTGGCACAGGAAAAAGGATTGGGGAACAATTAGAAGAAAGTGGGGTATTCACCAAAGGGGGGAAGTTTAAACTAAAGCTGAGTCAGTACCTTTCTCAGAGCACAGAATTAACTCATGGAATTTATTGCACAGGATATTGTGGAGAGCAAAAGAATAAATGAATTCAAAATAAGTGAAGTTCATGGAGAAGGGGTTCATTGGTGGGTACTGAACACAGGAGCCTAGATGAAGTGCCATCTGGAGAGTCCCTGAGCAGCTGCACTGCCCTTGTACCCATGTTTTCTGGCCATAGCTGGAAAGAGGACTCTGGCTTCCAGTTGGACCCACCGTGGTGGCTCTTAGTCCTCATTCAGTGGTTTATGGAGCCCTGCATTGCCAGGGCAGGAGGTAGCACTGGGCAGTCCTGTGCACATAACTTCTGGGGTTTGGGGGTTTTTTGTACATCTCTTAGAACCTCAGATCTTCTGGTTTTACCTCCTGACTCTCAGAGTGAGACGAAACCTTCCCTGAGGGAAAAAAAAACCAAAAAAATTAGAAGAAACACTGCAAAGCTGATCTTGCTACATCTGGTTGGTACAGAAATCTAATATTACTGTATCATGCAGAGATTTGGCTCTTCTGTATCAAAAGATTCCCTAGATGTGGTTTGATTTCTGTCAGCACATCCAGAAAAGGCACTGTGGGAGCTTCATTAAGGAATTAACCTGTGTATTCATGTGCTGGAAATGAGTTCTGCGTTGGGTTGGAAGCAGAGCCTGCTCTGCACCTGAACCAGGCTGCGTGGTGGGACCTGTGGGTGATGGGGCCCCAAGGTGACAGGTGTCCCTGTGCTGGGCTGTCCTTGGCAGGAGCCCATGTGCAGCAGCAGCCGGGCGAGTGTTGTTGCAGTGCTGGTGTCGAGATGATTGTATTTGCTTGTTATAAATTGAATTCGCCTATTAGAGAGCTAAGACTTGATTTTTTTCATTAGCACACAAAGCTGGAAGGGAAAGTTTCTTCTGAGGTCCCTCCAGACCTCTTTAAACAGGGATATAATGATTCTCTGTTGAGAAAGAGCAAAAGGAATTCCAGAGCTGTTTAAACAATTACAAGTGGAGCTGTGCCGATGCAGGGCCGAGGCACCTCCTGGCGCTGACCGCGGCCCTGGGCCACTCGCTGCAGGGTAATTGCGTTAGGGACCCGTTCACTGGCTGAAAATCAATTCTGTTGGGCCAGCGTGTTTGTTGGGAAATCCACTCAGGCAATTGAGGAGTCCATTAGGCTGCGGGCCCCGCACGCTGACCTCCCCAGGATTGGGGTTGACACTTGAACGAAGGCGTTTGTCCAGCTAAAGGACAGTGGTACCAGCAGACTCTTATCTCCCCTAAATTGGATTACTCAGATCTGCTTGTTCTCTTTAAAGATAGCTACTTCAGGTTTTTTCCCCTCTTCTCTTTCTGGCTGTCTGAGACAGTTACCTGTGATTACCATTAACATCCCCTCCTTAGCCATTCCCAGGCCGTTCCCATCTGATATCGCCCTGCAGCTGGGGCTGGCTTGGATCAGGGAACACTTCTCCAACACTTCTTCAGCAACAGTCTCTTCATGGAGTCACAGAATGGTTTGGGTTGGAAGGGACCATAAAACTCATCTTGTTCCACCCCCTGCCATCGGCAGGGACACCTTCCACTAACCCAGGTTGCTCCAAGCCCCGTCCAACCTGGCCTTGGACACTTCCAGGGATCCAGGGGCAGCCACAGCTTCTCTGGGCAACCTGTGCCAGGGCCTCACACCACCCTGTGAGTAAAGGAAATAAATGCTGATATGACAATACTCACCTTAAAATGCCCAACCATTAACGTGTATAGAAAATCCCAGCATTCTTGAACAGTTTTACGTGGGAAACTTTGGTTTTGTGTTTTTAACTCCAGGAACAGCTGTTAGTGGACTCTTACAGTGATTAACTTCAAACCTCTCTGTGGAGCTGGTTATCATCACATTCTTTCTTCCAGTGCAGAAGGTGCTGTATGTGTACATCAAACGGAAATGTTTTCTTGCTTTTTTCCTGAAAGTGTGAAGGGAATGTTGGACGATAAGGTTGAGGAAGAAATAATTTGTTTGAAAGAAGAATTTTTTGCATGAATTTTGTAAATGATATCTGAGAAGAGAGGGGCAGGAAAGGGGTTGGGTGTGTGTGGTGTTAGTGCATTTTGCTGTAAGCGAAGATCCAGAACAGTGTTCTTCCAGTGGGCAGGGAGCAGTGGGATGGATATACAGACACTGTATTATTGGGGATAACATCTTTACAATGGGAAAGTCTGTTTGAACCAGTGTGTGGAGGAACTGAGATGAAAATGCACTGGACATCATGGTTCAGTTTAACTTTTTTGGTGCTGATAAAATGTTTCCAAACCAGTTTGAAAATATCTCTGGTTGGTAAAGATGCACTGGGGTAGCAAAAAAATCCAAGTCTTCCCTGTGTATGCAGAATCTCTTTTGCATCTCCTATGGGAGTCAAAGTTCTTGCTTAGCATACAAAGGCTTAGGAGTTTTATATGTTCAGACTCTTAATCTACAGAGCGTAATTTAATCCTCTTTTATCTGGCTGCACCACAAAGCCCCAGTTGTAAATAAATCATATGGTGACTGCAGATGCAGCTGCAGCTTCTGCTTCCTCACCTGCACACGGTAAATATTTCTGCAAAACAGAAGTAGGTGGTGTAAGCGACAAATAAAGAGCGAGGTGTGCAGAGGGGCAGGTTGAATGCAGCAGCAGACCTTAAACACAAGTGATGGCTCTGAGTGGTTGCTCAGCCACCTGCCGATAGCAATGATTTTCTGTTTCCCTGAGTCCCGGTGCTCTGCGGGGCTGTGAAAGGATGGGAAGGCACAGGGCTCCTCCAGAGTAACATGTACAGATGTTACCCGTTGGGAGATGGGGTCAAATGGAAGGTGAATTAATTTCTGCTGCATAAAGGACGGCATCTGTATAACACCCGTCCTGCTGTGTCCGAGTTAGATGCTGAACCACATTCTGGGTCTGTGCCATCACCTCCATGTCATGCAGTGGTCATAGCTGACCTCTGTGGGAAAGGTTTATTTATGTATTAAAATGAACAACATGCTTGACTAGAGAATAGTCTTTTTTCATCTTTTTTTTAGCACTATTGTCATGGCAATGGCAGTTTTCCATAGTGCCAAGATAAATGCAATTAGGATAACTCAGTAGGTCCTAAAATAACTCTCCCCAGCTACAGAGAAGAAACTTCCATTCAACAGGTGGTAAACTGCCTTTCTTGGATGAGTGTAGTGGCTAAAGTGGACTGAAATCAGAGTCCAAAGTGGAGCCAGCATTTAGAAGTGAAACCAGAGGTACCTCCCTCTGTGCTGGAGAACGCACAGCTGGACGCGTAACTTGGAATTTTCATGCCAAGAAACTCTGCTCCCAGATCTGGGCAGGTTTCTACTGAGATCAGTAGAGCCCTAGAAGCTGCTGAGGTAGCTTATGGTGCCTGGTGGGCTGGAGGTGGACACTGGGTGAGGCCAAGTGTCTGATTACATGTGCGATCACAGGCATCATGTTTGTTCCCTCCGAGTGGGAATCTGGTTCAGGTAACTTCAGTTTCACTGTTCTCCTTGGACATATCTCACCAAGGTTTCAGAAAGCAAATCTTAAAGAAAAAAATAAAATAGAAAAGTTGCATTTTCCTTCACAACTGTTCCAAGGAGGGTGAAACATCACTGTCGTCATACCTCTCATTGGGGAAGAAAGGGGACTTGGGACAGGGAGATGGAGATTCAAAAAACAATGTTGGCACATGAATATTTTGATGAGCGCTTGATCTGCAGAAGCTGCTGTTGTGGGTGCATTACATCATGTCTTTGTCTGCTGTCCTTGATTTACCTCCCTCTCCTTGCCTGGTTTTGCAGCCGTGGCCCACTGTGACCCTGGCTCCGTGGCTGCTCCAGCCTCAGGAGCGATAAGCTATTCCTCCCCAGATAGTGATCCCCTCTCTGCCTGCGTGCTGTGCAGCTCTTCTAATGACATCCTCAATACCAGCAAAAGATGAATAATAAAAACTGCTGCCATTGGTCCCAGAAGGGCCTTCCGAGGAGGTTTGTTTCAGAATAATGAGTATGGAAATTCTGCATCCGTAATGAACTGCAAGCAGTCTTCCAACTCACTCGTGCCGAAAATTCACACTTGCCTTTCCCATAACTTGTCACTTTTCTTTTATTATTATTGTTCAATATGTAAACAAGGCCAAGAAACTCTTTGTTCCTTTGTGCCTCCTTACATTTGTCCATTAATCCCGGTCTCCCTCCCCTCCCCCAACACAGGCAGGATTACACAAAGCAAAAGTCATTAATTTTTATCTCTGACTATCTGTGGGCTTTTTAATGTGGCCTGGCTTGCTTATGCACCAGCAATTACATGTCATAAGTGCTTGTAGATGCTGAAGCAGTATCGCGGGCTGATGAATCACTGCCTTCCCCTCTGATTAGTATGCGAGGGGCTGTGCTCTTCTTTGAGCAGCTGGCATGCCAATGAGGATCTGGATCTGCTGGTCAAGGCATCTGGACATGAATTCAATATGGATTGCTTTAATTAAATGGCTAAGCACACAAGGAGCTAAGGAACAACTCCATCATTGAGTGAAACTTGAAAATAAAGTCGACGTGAGAGTGTAGGTAGCAGGAATTGTTTAAACACCTGTTGGCTCACTGGTGAACCTGCAGGTTCCTGTTCCATTAATGAAGTTCCTTCAAGTGGCTGAAATTCCTTCCTAATTTAGCCCTCAGATAAATCTTATTTCTAAAATTAGATTTATCCTCAAAAGTCTAGGAATCAGAGCACTGGGTTCCATTTCTCTTCTCTTTGTAGGAATTGTTATTTTTTTTAATGTAAGTTTATTGCAATTTGTAGAAGCAGCTGTTTTAAGGAGGGATTGGGCAGGTGTGTGTGGAACCACTGGGAAGTGGAAAGTAGCAAAACATCTCTGAATATGCCTGAGGGGAGCAGGAGGAGATGAGAGAGAACAGCACTGCAAAAGACTTTCTGTGCCTGCTTTGAAAGTTGTGAATTAGACCAATTGAAATAAATACTGTGGGTATATTTCCTACAGTTCATGTCAGTCTTTACAAAATGGAACTGTGAAGCCTGTTCTTTACTTTCAGATTTTTCTGGTCAGTTATAGTCTTAACTTCTGTACTGGACATCAAATTGCAGGTCTAGTTAAAGCAGTGAGTCATGCTGAAAGATCCCAAGTTCATTTGAACTGTTTAGTTTATGGACTAAACATTGTTATAAATAAAAAGGGGACCTCTTCTCCAATACATGGAGTTAGATTCCCAGACTGCCTCCAGACCAGCCCTTATCCCCTGTGTTCCTGCGAGGACTGTCATATTGACTCATGCAAAATATGATATTTACCTTAAACCAACAGATTCCCCTTACTGTTTGAAAAGCCCCTACAAACCAAGTAGCTGTGGGATGTACAGATACACTTAAAAGGCTTTTTGTTCCAGCATGGCCTTTCCAGGCGCTGCCATCCTCTCTCCTGCCTGTCTGCCCATGGCTGTTCCCTTCGCTGTACGGCCCAGGATGGGCAGGGAACGTCTCTCCATGTGGGAAGGGCTCTGTGCTTCCCAAGCAAAGGCAAACTTCCTGGGCACAGGTGTGTGCAGGGCAAAGGAAAACAGCAAATGAACAGTGAGCCGTTGGTCTTTGATGCCTTTTGGTTGGGAAATCTTGAGGTTTAGCCCAAGCCCACCTCTGGGATTTTCATCAGCTTAATGATTTCAGGCACTTTGTAGCTGTTTTGGTCCTCAGGAGGAAAGATGAGTGTGTCTGTCGTGATGGCTTGATAGACACCAGAAGGTTGCTTTTCTTTTTTTCCATGTGCAGTTTACCATCCTTACGAGGCCATTATCATTCACTGTGTTTCGGAGAGTAGGACAAAGCTGTTGTTTCATCAGTGATAGAGATGAAATGAGTCCTCCTCTGCTCTCACATCTGCTAAAATCCAGGGCCTCCATGCCCTCCGTGCTGGGGGCTCTCAGCAGAGCCTCCAAAGGCACCTCCTCACCCGTGGTGAGCCTCACTGCACCCTCGTTCTGTGAGTTAAATTCAAGTAGAATCTGTATTAAGGGTATTTTTTTTCTCATGTTTTATATTTTAAGAGGCTTTCTCATGTCTGTTGTATGATGTACATGCTTCATAAACCAAAGAGATTCATCCTGTCCTTCATCTAAACGAGGGACAAGTGGATGATGAGTTCCCCAGTGGTATCACAATTTTCTGTGCTATCAGAAGGAAGTGTTTAAATCTGTTAAAATTAAAAGAATTGCAGAAAACCCACCAATAACATGACAATGGGGATATATTTTTGGCAATCTTGGGTATTCACTGTGACTAAATAGATGTTGCACAATTTCCCACTTGCTAGTTGTTTGGGATTTTAATGTAAATGACAAACTACGTGATTGCATTTCACTGCTGCGGCAGCTATTTTTTAAGTTTTATCTTTATCACAATTAGTTTTGTGTTGATGGGGTCTCCAGTGATTCCACCCCTATTCCAATTCATTTTTTTGCCATGGCTCCTCGAGGTCACTTCCTAAAGAAGTTCAGTGCCCTCTGGAACACATCAGTGATGTACTGAAAACATCCTTTGGGCTTCTAAAGGCAGATTTTATATCCAAGTGAGATTTCATTTATCGTCTGGGTAGCTGTTTTATCTCTGATGCCCATCTAGAACTGGGTTTTTTCCCCCCCTTGTTTTTCCCCTGCCCCCCAAAACTGCCATCTCCAGCTTTGTTCTCCTGCTTCCTCCTCCCCCGCCGGCATCGTCCCAACTCCCGCAGTGGCTGCTCCAGCACACGGGAGATACATACATATATATATACACACACACTGTACTTAGTGCAACCCAGTTTACTCTCATCATTTTAATAGTGGACCGAAGGTATGTTGCCATGTGAACAAGTCATCATGTCTCCATGGCAACCAGCCGGATTGCAGCACCGCTTCGAGGACTGGACTTTTTTTTTCCTTTTTTTTCCCCCCACTCCGTGCTTTTCCTTTTGTTAAATTTGCTGAAGGGCTCACAATGGGAGGATTCGGCTGCTTTAGCGAGCAGCTTTTCATTTAAACCTGGAAGTTGTTGTATAAACAGCAAGGCCAACGTGCCACGGGATTCGCTTTCAAGGCAGACTTGAGGAGGGCTTTGAACCAGGACCCCGGTGTGTTCTGCAGCTTGATCAGGACTGAGACAATTACATGTCTTGGCACCTTTCAGACTCCTCTCCACACTTGTCTCTGCTGCCCACAGTGGGGATCCCAGACTCTCAGCCCTGGATTGGGTGACCCCCAGACAGCCCTTTGCTGCTCCTATGAGCCTTTTTTGATTTTGGAGGTCTCGGTAGGCCAAAGTCAGACACACTGAGAGATTTCATTTTATTTAGGGTTTTTTTTTCCACCTTGTCCATCCCACATCACATAGGCAGCTTCCAACACCAAGCAGTGGGGGCAGAGGAGCAACATGAAAAGATAAATGATTCAGACACTCAGACACCAGAGCAGCGAGTGCCTCGTGTGTGCATCCCTACGCAGAGGAGCGGTAACGGAACACGTAGGACTCTTAAAAAGACTGTGGAAAAAATATGCAAATATAATACAGCTCTTAAGCCTGAAATGTGAAACATTATTTTATACATTTAATCCCAGTAATTCGACCTGCTTTTTTCCCTGAAACTATATGACAGTGTACAGGCTGGGGTGGTGGGGGTCGTTCCCAGCTACTACACAGGTGTGGGTTGTTTATCCACAATCCTGGTGTGGTAAAAAGAGCTCTTAGGAAAAGAGTGTCTCCTGTAAAATTTCCAGAGCTCAAGTAGCAGCCTATTGGATGCCAGCAGATTCTGATCAGCTGCAATTACAGCTCTGTAACCTCAATGGGCCCCTCAGTCTGCCTTGATCCGTTTCCAGCAGGGCTCTCCTGTGGTTCTCTCCCATGGCAGCAGATGAGTAAGATTAGGAACGAAACAGGACAAAGAACAACCCCAGAAAGGTTGAAGACAGTCACTGGGCCAGAAACCAGTGCTGGTAGCTGGTCTTCACAGAATCATCAAGGTTGGGAGAGACTTTGGAGATCATCAAATCCAGCCATCAACCCAGCACTTCCATAATCACCCCTAAACCATATCCCCAAGTGCCACATCCAGGCACCTCGTGAACACTTCAGACAGCGACTCTACCACCTCCCTGGGCAACTTATTCCAATGCCTGACCACTCTCTCAGGGAAAAAATTTCTTCTAATATCTAATCTGTCTGGATGTGCTGATGCAAACTAGAGATCAGGTGTCTCATGCAGGGGTGTTTCACTCTGGGTGAAGAGGAGGGAGAAGGAAGGTGGAGGTGCTGTTTGGGTGGAGCTGTGATCCTCGGGGTAGTGAACTGAAATGCAACAACAACGTGCAGCCTTGGGCACAGAGGATTACAGTGCCCACTGTCAGTGCTGGCCTGGAACACATCAGCACCAACAAAAGGAAAATCATGGTGCCATCTTACCATGTCTGCATTTCATCAAACCCCAGAATGGTTGGGGTTGGAAGGGACCTTGAAGACCATCTAGATCCACCCCCTGCCATGGGCAAGGACACTTGCATTAGACCAGGTTGCTCCAAGCCCCATTCAACCCGGCCTTGGGCACTTCCAGGGATGGGGCAGCCACAGCTTCTCTGGGCAATCTGTGCCAGGGCCTTACCACACACAGAGGAAGGATTTCTTCCTATTATCCTGTGCCTGCACGTGAGGCTCCTGTGTTTGTGGTGCTCTCAGCCAGGCCAGGGATGCTTTCACACACTCCTCACCCCCTGGGCAGGCGGGCACTGCCCCTGCCCCTGCAGCACTCAGGCTCATTTAGGCAGGCAATTGGAGAGGTGAATCGCCCTCCGTAGGCAGCAGGGATCATCTCTTCTTTGTGCATAAAATTACAGCAAACAAGCCTCAAATAACACAGGACACTTTCATAATTGATTTATGCGAGGACTCTGAAAGTTCTATTACCTTTTGTTTAGCTCAGGGGGCCTGACTCTGTGCAATCCATTGCTGAAACTAATTACAAGATATAATTAAACTGTGACACGAAGATATTATACCGTTAGTTTACTAATGACACCGCGAAGCTGTACCACCAGCGCAGGACAGTGATTATGCTTCATTCATTATTTATCCCTTTGCTAAATGAGACGCTGACATTTTCAAAAATTACTTTGAGGTTTCTTAATTGTCGGCAGCAGGATGGACTAGAAGGAGCTCTCCTTCCTCTTAGTTACTTATCTAAACCTCAGATGTATTATTAGCAAAAAAAAAAAAAATAAAAGCCTCCCCTGCTGGGCCTCTCTGACCATTGTCGGGGCTGAACCGGGGCTGTCACTGCCATGTGCTGATGGCAGGTGATGGATACCAAGTGTCTGCAGGTGAAATGTCTCCTCTGGCATTTTTTGCCACAACCTGGGTAAACTGTGACACTTTATCCAAGGGTACTGTTGAGTTTTAAGTGGTTCAGTGCCAGCTGGAGGAGTGTGCCCCACTGCTTCCTCTGAGCAACTTGGAGAGTCTGTTTGCATCTTTGTTACTGTAATAACTTCTTGGACTTCATCGATCAGTAAAGGCTCTGTCCATTAGTATTACTAAAATAGAATTATTTACCTTAAAAAAATCCTCCTCATTAGAAGCGCCATAATTGGCACAAAGTAGAACAGGCTCAAAAAAAAAAAAAAAGATGCATTTACTGCATCCTCACAAGAAGTTCTGGTGTTCTTGGTTTGTCCATAGTGGATTCTCTCCTTCTCCCTCTGTGCTTCTCCACCCTCCCTATTGCTTGGGTTCAGAGACCCTAAAAGCACATGTGGCACTCACCTCTGGGTCACCTCCCCTCCTGCAGCCTGTTCTCTTCAGGGCACCACTGGACAGCTTAAGATGAGGTTTAATTTCTTCTGAGTGTAATGGCATCCAGCATCTATAATTACACTATTTTTTGTGCTGTGCTGATTAAAGATGATTTACCCAGAGAACTAAATGATGAGTATTTGAGAGGAGTGTGTTGAACCAATAGCTGGTAAGATAGTCATAATAAATAAACTTGAAAGAGGAGAAGGGAGAGTGAGTTATGGGACATTATCAGGTGCAAGGAAAAAAAAAGTGAGATTAACACTAAAGGCAGGAGAATATTTCTAGTGCTTCATCTAAAGAAAAGGCCAAAAGTCCCAGTTTTAATGGCTTTAAACTGACAGAGGGCAGGGTTAGATGGGATATTGGGAAGAAATTCCTGTGATGGTGTGAGGCCCTGGCACAGGTTGCCCAGAGAAGCTGTGGCTGCTCCATCCCTGGAAGTGTTCGAGGCCAGGTTGGACAGGGCTTGGAGCAACCTGGGATAGTGGAAGGTGTCCCTGCTCATGGCAGGGGGTGGAACAAGATGACTTTTAAGGTCCCTTCCAACCAAAACCAGTCTATGATTCTGTGAAGTCTCAGGTTTGGATTTCTTTCACTGTCTGCCAAAGAAGGAGGATTTTTCCTTCTTTTTGCCTTCTCTAAATTGGTTTAGAGATTGCTCTGATTTGATTAGGTATGAGAATGATTAACTTCCATTTGTTGCATATTTTAACCCCAGAAAGTGCAACAGGCAGTGGAAGATGGGGGCTGTTCATTGATTCTGGGTTCCCAGCTCTCCTCGGAACCAGGAATGCTCTGGCTGCAGCTCTGCACCCACTGGCACTGACCATGAAGGAAGAGTGTGTGATGTTTGCAGAATTCCAGAATATTTGGACATTTTACAACAGTCCTTGGTCTCTGTTGGAGGAAAGTGTAAGAGAGTGAAATGGTGGGGTCACAGTTCAGCCCTTGCCTTTTTCCAACCTGGAATCAAACAGCAGCTCAGAAATGGATGACTTGGAAGGAAATGAGTTCCCAGAGCCTTGTTTACCTGATGAGCAGTAAATGTTTAACAACCTCAGAGTGTGCTTCAGAGGAACCAAGTGATTGCAGTTGCCTAAAGAGAATGGTACAAAAGAGATTAAGAAGACACTGTATGAGTACCTGGTGCTTCATGGGCTCCAAAACGTCCCCAGAAAGTGTCAAGCTGCTTATTTTCCTGAAGTGGCACTTGGAGCAGAATGTTTCCCTCCCAGATCCAGGTGACCCATTAGCACTGGCTCACTTTGGGAAAGCTCACATGCAGTTGTAGGAGCAGCCTGATCTTCCCACCGGTGACCTCAGTTCCATTGGATTTAGGCTGCTCTGGTGGGGACTGAGAGCTGAGAGAGGGACACCAGGACTGCCAGCCCCAGGCTGAGTCCTTGGCACCAGCTGGGGTTTCTCCCTCTGCAGAAGTTGCTCCAAGGACTAAACAAGAGGGGCTTGGAGACTTTGTTTAAATACAGAGTGTGGAGCCCCTATGAGGAATGTGAGCTCCCTTACACAGTGGGTTTGTTATGTCACTGAGCATGTGGGAAGAGCAGAGTGACTTTTTAAGGTCTTTAAAATCTTCCTCTCAGCACATTCTTGTCTATAATTTTTATCTCCACTATGTAATAATGAAAAAAATAGTATTCCTTAAATAGCTGCCAAAAATGGGAAATGAATGAGCAGTAATGTTTCCAAAACACAAACTTTTTCAAGTTGGATTGTGCATATTCTTTGTCTTGGGACCTGTACCTCCTACAAACTGCAGGCACTTTTTCCACCCTCTGTTTTTCCATTATCTACTTTGTTCTGCAGTTTTTCTGGTTTTGGAGCAAATTTTCCTTTTAGAATTTAAGTTTTTCTTCTTCCTGCACTCCTGTGCCTCAGGAGTAGTTAGACTTTGCTATGAGCCTGTTGGTCCCAAGTCTCAGGGAGTGAGAAAATTGGAGAGGATGCCAATGACTGCCACGTTGATCAAGAGCTCATAAGCAGTTTGTTGTTAGATTAACATGCCCCAGGCTTTCAGTCCAGGGTGCCAGGACACAAGGACGCTTACGTGTCGTTGATTCTGCCTGTGGGGAGAAAGATCAGTTTAGTGACTTTCTGAGGTTCTTTCTAGTGCTGTTTTCTGTTGGGATCTGTTAGTGAGATGGATGCAGATAGTGCTTAAAAAGTCTAAGTGGAACACCTCTTTCCCAAGTAAAACCATAGGAGACTGGGAGAAATCGTGTCCATCTTAGCATACGTATTTCTCAGAATCAAAAAACAATTCCATAATTCCCATTTAACTGCATGGAAAAATCTAAACTGTTACCTAAGTGTGAATGGGAGACAGTTGTGTGGCTCCATGGGATTTAGGAATGGCATGTTGTGTTCTGTGGCTCCATGGGATGTGGGAATGGTGTGCTGGGTTGAGCAAATGCTGTTTGCATGTTCCTGCCATGGGTCCCTTGGCCAGTTCTGTTCAGTGTCTCTGAATTTCTCCTGGGCTTGGTTGCTGTTGTAGGAATAATGTGCTTTAGCATTTTTCTTAGCTCTCTCTTTCCCCTCTACCCACCTAGTGAACTGCAAGGCTCTAAATATAGGTCACCCCCAGCAATTAGGGAAGAGTTGCTGGTTTTGAAGGATTCAGCAGGCAGGAAGCCCAGTTTCCAAATGAGTTATCAGGTGAGATGATGTTTGGCCTCAGCTGGAGTGATTGACAGGGGGTCTTCATGTTCACAGATACATTATTTAGACATGGGGAGATATAAGAGATCTTCTACACTAATTACTTCGAAGGCTGTATTAATCACAAGACACTTTAATACTCAATCAATACTTGCATTTGTCAATGACCTTGTAAATCTCCTCCACTTTAACTCTGCCGTGTGGCAAAAGCGTCGCTCGGCATCTTCAGGGGGCTGGTTTTATACGGCTGTTGCTCAGTAAAATACACATTTGGCAAAGTCTCAGTTCCAGTGTTTAAAATTCAATTTCAGAGGTGGAAATAGGAAGAGGACAGATGTTAAGGCAGCTGTGTAGCTCTGTTCTAACCACAGGGTCATCATTTTTGGTGTGAATTGGGCTCACACCTGCTGAAGGGGACATTTCACATGGCATGGATGGATTCTGGCTTCACTCAAAGTCTGGACCATGGTGACTTGATGGCAGAAGAATGAGGTCTTTGCCCTGCTCTGTGTTATAACTGGATGTGTGTGTTAATGGGAGGATACTGGAGTGCTGGCCCTAATATCTTTTAGATGTCAGGGACATGAAACTTGGTAATTTCATCAGAGTAAAAGAAGAAAGTAAAATAATGTCTTCAAATTCAGATAAGATTGTACTGCAGCTCAGATATTCAGAAGTGGAAAAGTCATTATTTTGGTTTTCTATAAGTCACTGAGCTAGTACAGGGAAACTAAGAGGAAAAAAAACCCCTGTGCACTGTGAACTCCTGGCTAGTTGGAGCTGTTGACATTTTAAGAATTTTTCCAGGTGTTATCCTGTTGTTTGAGCAGATATTTCTCATAGTCCCAATGGAATTGTACAACTAATAATATTTTACCTGCCTGTGTTTGTATTTTTTTTCTGTATTTTGGAGTCCTATGGGTAGTTTACTCAACTGCTTATATGTGGCAACCAGAAAGCAAAGCCTGGCCCTCCAATAGGTCCCAGACTTGCTGAGGCTGGAAGGCACCTCCGGGATTGCCCCACGAAGCCGGTATATCCGTGTCTGTCTTGCAGTGGGGATCCCAGAACTGTGCCTGGTGTTCCAGACATGGCCTCTGCCGTGCTGAGCAGAGGGGAAGGGTGGCATCACCTCCCTCCAGCCGCCGGCCGTGTTCCTCCCAGCCCATCCCAGCCCTTCTGGCTGCCTTTGCCATCAGGGCACGCTGCTGGCTCGTGGTCAGCCTGACAGCCCCAGGGCCCCAGGCCCTCCTCTGCAGGTTACCCTGCCGTGTGCTGGTGCTGGGAGCTCTGCTCCCTGCCTGCAGGGCTGGGCTTTGCCCTCTCTTGAATTCCATGGTTCCTGTTGGCCCCATTGAGGTCCCCCTGAAGGGCAGCACAACCCTCTGGTGTGTCTCCCGCTCCTGCCGCTTTGACACCCTCCTCAGCCAGGCTGGAGATGAGCTCTGAGTGTATCCAGCTGGTTAAGGAGGCTCTGCACCCCTCGGCCCTGCTATGGACCCACAGAGTGTCCCACACACTGGCTCCCAGCAATCCCAATGAACCTGACAGGATTCTTGTGCCAGTTCAATGCCTTTTTTCCTAGGATTCCTGTTGGTAATTGTTACAGCATTCCTGCTTTGCACTCTAACCTTGGTATCAGATCTGCAGGGCAAGGTTTGCAAATGTTTCGACTGTTTCATTACTCATTGTGCATGACCCTTTTCTTTATAGTGAGGAAGGATTTTTCTTTAAAAACCCCTTTATTGGATCAGTACTTAATTTCCCCATCCCTGGCACAGCAGTTTGGGCTGGCACACAAACCCACCTTCCCATGTCCTCCGGTCCTGCGTACATTATGCTCTTTATAGCAGTTTTATCTCTATGCTCCTTTCTGTGGAGTCCTCCTGTGGAAATCTCAGCATCAGTATACAAAAATTGCCCTTTCCCATTGCAACTGCCCCTGTCTTAGTCACTGCTGTCAGCTCTGGAGCTGCTCAGCTGCAGAGAGAGGGGAGTTTAGTGCTTTGCCTCTGCTCTCAGGCCATTTTTCCTATGCTTCTTTTTTATTCTTTTATTTTATTTGTGGTCCCTGTCATTCTGCCGGGGCAAAGGGGTAAAGAGATTTGACACTAAGTGCGGGGAAATGCTGTATCTGGAATCTATCTTCCAGACGGCAAAAGAATAAAAATTCATGGCAGGACAGCGGCTGCTGCCACGTTCCCCAAGACATATTGCAGGTAGCGTTATTTATTGTGGCACGGAGTTCATAGAAGTGCTACCTCAAAGCACCCGGAGAGATCCTAAAAAGCCCATCTCCCATCAGGTGCAGCAGATTTATGGCGGCGGGCGCGGAGGGGGTCAGCTCCGGGCGGGAGCAGCTCCGGGCGGGAGCCTGGCTGGGCTCCGAGCGGAGCGGCTCAGGGCCATCGCTGCGAGCGGGATCGAGCCGGCAGCGCCGGCCGTGCACTGGCAGGGACACGATGCCTTAGACAAGGAGCGCGGGCGGAGGGCACGGGCAGGCCCTGGGAGCAGCAGCTCTGGGGGCGAGCACAGCGCTCGTATTTTGGGTTAATGCAGAGCAGGAGCGCGGGGGCGGGGGTGGGACGGACTGATGCTCTCCTGAGGAGCGATGTGCTCCCTGAGCTGGAGGCTGGTCTCACCCGCGGCGACGTGCCCGTCTGACCTCGCTCTGTCCCGGCCAGGAGGGCAGAGGCTGTGCCCCTCACGGCCCCGGGCGGGGGCAGCGGGCTGGACACGGACACGTGAAACCCCGCGGTCCCACCGGCTGCCCCGCCAGAAGCAAAACGAGGCGAGGGTGGGCCCGTGGCACGGCTTCCACCGCGGATTCTGGGGCAAAAGAGCTGGTTCCTGGTCGTCAGCCTGGCGGTTAATGGGTGTGCAGTGTTCACGTGTGTTCAGCTGTACAGCTCTGACCCCTGCCCCGGGCAGTCCCCTCCCTCACGGGTCACGTCAGCAGTCACAGCTAGGGCAGGCACGTTCCTGATCCGCTTCCACCCTGTCAGCTCTTGCATCCTTTTCTGAAAATAATTGGTTAGCACATTCAAAATTACTGGATTTTCCTAAAATGGAGCAAGTTGCCTCAAGTTGCTCCAGGGGAAGTTTAGAATAGATATTACGGAAAATATCTCCATGGAAAGGGTTGTCAAGCACTGGAAAAGGCTGCCCAGGGAAGCCATAGAGTCCTCGTCTCTGGAAGTGTTCAAAAAACTTTTGGATGTGACAGCTGAAGGCAGTTTAGTGGTGAACGTGGTGGTGCTGGGCTGGCCGTTGGACTTGGTCATCTTTAAGGTCTTTTCCAACCTTAAAAAAATCTGTGATTCTGTGATCCTAAGTCCAAAGCAGCTCTCAAGGCTGGAGCTGAAGTTCAGAGCTCATTGTCCTGGACACTGGTCCTGTGTATCCAGGCAGCAGGCACAGACCTGTTCTGGTCATGAATTCAAATTTTACTCAGGGTAAACAGCCTACAGCATCCCTTGAACTACAGACATTTCTGAAATGCAGAGGGAAGTTGTGTGAGTGTCTTTGGCAGTGTGGGCTTCGGCATCATCTTTAGTTGCTGGACATCAGGAGAGATGAATCCAACGAATTGGGGGAAGTGAAATAATAGCAATGTTCAGTCATAAGCAGGGCTGATTTTGTGGAAGATACATATAAAAGGGCATCTTGCTAATTTTCTGTTGTGCTGTAGCTGTTCAACTGCTGTACTGAGAAGTATTGATGCCTTCCCCCCCCCCCATGGTAATTCACTTGAGAAAAATCAGAAAGCTAAATAAAAAGAAATAATCCTTTATAGAGGCTTGTGACCGAAAATTACCTTGAGGCATTTTTCTGCATATTACTTGATCTTTGTCTGCTCTCCTACACCTCTGTTGTCTCATTGCTCTTCTCTCACTGTGGGAGAAATGTGGATTGTAAAGGATTCATGTGCTTTCACAGAATGACATTGCAAGTCCTGTGGACAATCGATGCTTCCTGAGCAGTGCAGGAAACTGTGACTGGGATTGTGCAGGCTCTGGGAGGGAGTTACAGAGCATTTATTCACTCAGGGTTCTCAGAAACCTTCTGCAGGGTGGTAAATTTCAGAAATTTTGGA
The DNA here is from genome assembly GCF_001715985.3 of Manacus vitellinus. Taxonomy (NCBI): domain Eukaryota; kingdom Metazoa; phylum Chordata; class Aves; order Passeriformes; family Pipridae; genus Manacus; species Manacus vitellinus. The sequence continues at coordinate 9,065,044 of NW_021938838.1, forward strand.
AACCTCAGAAGACATTAAAGACCTCTCTCAAACTATTTAAATGCAGTACTGATGCCTCATTAAACCTTGGAGGCCTTCTGGACATTGCTTCCCCCTTTCTCTGCTCTTGGAGTCCCTGTTTTCTCATGATTTTTGACAATTTAAAGACAAAGATAAACTCATGTCTGCAGATTTTGGAGCCCCAACAGGGTGACCACAATAAACACGAGAGCAATAGGGAGCAACAAGTCCTCCGCTCACAGAACCACACAAAATCAGATGATGTTAGCTAAGCTAAAAGCAGCTTTGCTCTCCAAGTGCTTGTCCTAACCCTACATCTGCCCATCAGACATGGATGCTTTTTGCAGAGCTCCCAGATCAATAAACATCTGATTTCTGAAGACAGAGGAAGTTATCAGCGGTGACACAGGATTCTGTATCTTGTTATTAGAGGTTTGTGGGGCCTCCTTTGATGATGGTGTGAGCCAAGCAGTTTTCCATGGTTTTTCCAGCAGCTTCCTAGGATTCATCTCCTTGCCTTCACATCTCACCTGTGCCACCTGCCTTGCCTGCCATTTGCTGCTGTTGGTTTAGAATCGTAGGATCATGGAATGGTTTGGGTTGGACCTTAAAGCTTATATCTTTCCACCCCCTGCCATGGGCAGGGACACCTTCCACTAGAGCAGGTTGCTCCAAGCCCTGTCCAAGGTGGCCTTGGACACTTCCAGGAGTGGGGAATCCACAACTCGGTTCCTTTTCCAGCTCCAGAGCTGAAATACATCACCCAGCTGCAGTGGAGGTGCAGTGCTCAGTGTGACCTCACAGCCCCGCGGGTCCCCTGCCGCTGCCTCACCGTGCCGGCCCTGCCGGGGCCGTGCGTGTTCCCACTGCCGGCTTTTCCTCCCGGCCAGCTGGAGGTTATCAGGGCCAGAGGCTGCTCTCCAGCCTCATAAACCTCGTGCGTTATTCGGAGTCATGACTCTCCCATTCAGCCGTCTGTGCTGTTCCGTGGGACAGATAATCCCTCAGCGTGCCTGGTGGAAGCTGTGGTATTGATTTCTGTCTCTCTCTAAACCTCAGTTGTGTTCAGTGCGTGTTAGACATCTGAAGGAATATCCAGTGGGCTCCAGGGGCAGCCAGGGAGCACAGCACAGGCAGTGGTGCTAGCAGTCGTTTGCCTTGAGTTTGGGACACAACAGGAAGGGAGCTCTGGTAGAACTCTTGGAAGATTTAAACAAACATGACACCACTGGCTCACTCTAATAATTGATAAAGTAGGTTTTATATGTTAGAGGACTTGATGGTCCATCTGAGGACATCCAGGGGACTCTGAGGAGGGAGATGGTGTTTGGGGAAGGAGATGCACTTCCTGAGCTGAACACTGATGCAGGTGCAGGGGAGCCACTGCCATGGACTTTTCTTCAGTTTACCCCCTGTAAGTCGCGAGAAGCCTCCAAATTCCAGGGCCCCTGTTGGCAGGACATACGTGGCTCCCTGGAAGCACATTTGGGCTGGATCTGTTGGATTTCCAGTCTTCGGGGTCTGTTATCCTACCCAGTGTCACCTTCTGCCACATATCCTGTTCCCAGACCGACTCCGGCTCCAAAGAGCTCCTTTATGTGGAGGGAGCGGTGGATGATTAGGAAGGTTATGTGGACACTGGAATTGAAGCTTAGAGCTGAGATGAGAGGGCTGAAAGAGGCAAAAAGAAGGATTTAGCATATTTTTAATTAAAATAACAAGCTGGGACCTGTCACTACATAGATTCCTTTGTATCCTGAGTTCCTTTCCCTCTTTTCATCTTTGACTTTTTAGATTAGGCACTCTCAGAGCAGGGATCACATTTTCCTCTGATCTGGAAAATGCCTGGCATGCTTTGAGGGCTGGCATTGTCTATGCAATAATGAAATAACCACAATTTTAGTCTCATTGCTGTCTAACTCCTATCTGCCATCATTGGAAGATAGTTAGCACTTAAAATGATTGCACCTACCAGTTACATTATGCTTTTGGTTGTTCACAAGTTAATCCTCCTACCACTCTGAGATCAGAACCAGTACGGCCACTCTGTGAATTTGGAACAGATGCAGAGATGGAAGTTTTTCTCCCAAAAGGTGGTGGTGGTGGTGGTGGTCACTGTGTGCTGCATAAACACAAACCTCATCCCAATTTGAGCATCTTACAGTAGGGAATTAAGAAAAAATGGCTAATGTGTCATGTTCTTTATTTATGTTAAATTAGAAATTAGTAGATTAAGTCAGATTTTGCTTTATTAAACATGCACAGGCTGGTTAAAAAGTGACCCTATCAATCAAAATGGTGATTGTATCACATTATTTAAAATTTGTTCTAACAGTGGCACAACTCAGAAAAACCGGATCTTTTAAGCAAAGCTTGATCTTCCACCCATGTAATTTAGCATAAAACCTCAAAAAGAAGCAAAGCAAACTCAAGTAATTGCAAAATACAAATTTTAATAGACCTAATCCTCTGGAGTATCTCTGTCAGGGGAGTTGAATTTGGATTTGTTTGTACAGATGAGTCTAAATTTAACACTGGTACAGAGCTGTTCCCAGGCTCTATCTGCTGGGAGAGGTGCTTCTGGTACACAGCAGGAACAGTGGATGTGTCGGTGGAGCCTAGAGAAGGTGTTGGTGCCACTGTACAAAATATGCTGCATCTGTTTATATGTCCATCTTGGCCTTAGGATTTTACCCTTTCCTAAATTCATTGAGATGGGAATCAAAATACCTGCTCTCTCTCCAGCTGGTATAACCCCCCCCCAAACATGACTTTGGTTTACATGTAATATTTTTTCCTTAAAATACTTGCAACTGCTTACAAATTTATTAATCCATTTTTGTGTTCCCTGGCCATAATTCACAGGGGCTTTGACACCAGGGTCTGCACCCTGTATCTGTGTGAGACCACCAGTGTTTGATTCTGATCGTGGCAGTGGCACTCTTCTGCGTCTTGTTCTGTCCCAGATGACTTGGCCAGACTGTCCTGAGTTTTCTTTTCTGAAACTTTCAGACATGAATAGTTTTACCACTAAATATCTTTGTTACTCTGATTAGAGGTTTCCTTCTGTTTTAATATTTGTCCAGCACTAACGATCACTGGGTGTTGCTTTTAATGATAGCATCTGCTCCAGCTGTAGGAGAATAGAAATAGTCTCAGCCATGCGCATAGGTCAAAGACTTGGCCACTTTTTCCTCTAAACTGAGTCCAGGCAACTTATTTCTCCAGAGCTGTTGGTCTAAGCCAGCACTTTCATTCCGGAGATGAAAGGTGAGTGCCAGGTTGTGGGGCTGCCGAGCCTCTCCATCTCCGTTCCCCATTAGCACCTGGGAGCGGAGCGGGCAGGTGGAGCAGGCTGAGCGTGCCTTTGCAGCACCACCTAAAATCACGTTTGATTTGCTCCCTTTGATGGCGTGTTCACAGTCATCTTGCCACGACTCTGATCTTCTCTAGCTGCATGGCCCTTTAAATCCCCTGTTTCAAATAGGAAGGAGAAAGCGATCTGGTGGAGCCCTTCCCGTCCTTCGGATCCGCGCTCTTATTAAGGCTCATATCTATTACTTTCTTCCTTTCTGAAGGAGTCAGCTTGATTCAGTACTTTTGGGACTTGGTGACATTAATGTATCTGTTTTATGTAACACGGAGTCATTATTAACAGAATCCTAGATCATAAAAAAAGGGATAACGAGAGACGAGGAGGGTTTTTCCCCTTGAAGCTAATGGCAGCGGTGCCGGGGTCAGGGAGCCGCCGCCTGATTGGGTGCGCGGCCACCGCAATGGCATTTCTGCAGTTTCATCAGAAAGTCTAAATAATCCATGTGAAAACTGAGGGTTATTTACAGAAGATATATACGAGCAGCGTGAGCCAGCGAGGTACCGAGCATCGCCTTGGCTCTCAGCGCCTGCCTTTGTGCTGGGATGCTGCTCCTGCTGCCGCTGGTGCGAGGACACGGACGGGCCGTCAGCCGGGCCACGCTGCCGTGCAGGGGCTGGAGTCGTGGGCACCAGAATTGGAGAATGTTAAAATGAGAGCAATAAACGGGTTCCGAGGGAAGGAGGGGAAACTGTTTGTTTAGTGCTGCTCTAGGAAGGAGTAGGGGGGAAGGTGGGGTAACCTTATAATTGATATGTGTGCACTGCAAGGGTGGGGAGCTGCTCCCCTCTGACACCCCAACCTCGCTTCCAACCTGGAGCCATTCCCTGACAAAAGCTTTGTATTTTCTGTGTTTGAGCAGGGGCTGCCCCTAAGCCAGGAGAAGGGACAGAAGCAGAGATTGTGGTGCTCAGAGGGCTCTAACCCAGAGACCCTGCAGTGAGAAGGGGCTGAAGTAGCAGTGGAGGCTTTGATAGTCTCTTCATCTTGGAATCACAGAATCCCAGACCGGTTTGGGTTGGAAGGGACCTTAAAGTTCATCTCATTCCACCCCCTGCCATGGGCAGTGGAGTTACTCCCATTACACCCTTAAGCTCAGCCTAATATCTTCATGGAATCATAGAATCACATAGAATCCAATCCCTTCTGGGTTGGAA
>NW_021938838.1:9069706-9148027 GCF_001715985.3 Manacus vitellinus
GCTCTTGATTGGCGTTTGATTTTTTTTCTACCTTCAAGTTTTAAACTTACTTACAGGAGTCTGAAATGCCTCCTGTGCTTTTTAGATCTCTGTTTTAATAATTTTGCTTTTCTTGGTAAGCGGTTTTGTTTTATATAAATTGAGGCATGAGTATTTGGAGAGAGGGAGAGCTTGGGATGTTTTCTCGAAGGTTTTATTAAAGAATCACACACTCTTATAAGATGTGTAAAAGAAATAGCAATTACACCAGGCAGAGCACAGCAGCTTCTTTTCACCCCTGTCTCAGCAACATGAGTAGTGATCCACTGTACAGTGGTTGGTGCTTCCTGGCACGGTGATGCAGGCCCAGCAGCGACAGCTCCTTCTCCTGTGCCAACCCCCAACCCAGCACCTGCCACACGGCGGGCATGGGGAGCTCAGGGCCCTGCCCAGGGGTCCAACAAGGACATGTGAGGTTTTTCATAGCATGCCATGACCCAAATCTAGAGGTCAGACTACTGTGGGGCCAAAACCCTGAGGTATTCCCATCTTGGAAGTCCGCAGCCTTTGAGAGCCAAAGAGCCAATGTTAGTTGGTTGCTAAGTTAGGAACCCCAAACCCAGTCCATCCTGCTCTCTTGACTTAGGTGTTTACTATCTTAGAATTTTACTATTAATTTTAAATATTAAATAAACCTCTTGGCTACTTCTTTAGTTACATGACTATTCACTGAAGATTTGACAAAGTCTTTTGTCTTTTGTCCTCGTCTGCACACTTAGGAGTTCTCTTTTATAACTATTTTCGTCATTCTGTTCCTGAAATGAGCAGAGTTGTCAGCATGGGAGCTCCCCCTTGTCTGGGGGAACTGGTATCAGGACACATGTTGTCAGGAAACCACCTCTCTTGCTGGTTCCTGACATTTTGCTGCTGGCTGAGATCTTAGAGCAGTGCCTGTGCTTCTCCCTTCCCTCTCAGCAGTTCTCCTTGCGAGGGGTGGTGTAAGGAATTAATCTGCTGTAATTTCTGCTGTTTGCAGGAACCAGATTTATGACAAAGGAAGGACAGGCTGTTACCCTGCAGCTAAACTTGCTGTGGAGACCATAACCAAACAGTGTTTGGCTTTGGAGGTCTGTGGTCAGGCTGGGCTGTCAGCCCGGGGCCATGAGGTGCAGAACTGGTTGTAGGTACGTGCAGGGTTAGAGGTGATGGGAATAAAACTACTGTCAGGGCCGTGAGTTGAGCTCCCTAAAGCTCAGATTTGACACAAGTGTACAGAATATTAAAACCGATGTAGTTCCTATTTTCCTTGGAATTCTGGTTTCTAACACTCAGTGTTTTCCACCACAACCACTGGCATTGGGAAGGTTTTTAATGGAAGGCTGGACTGTGTTCGGCGCAGGCAGGAGCTTTAAGGAAGCCGCAAAGTAGGATGGATAAAACCTCCCCAACAAAATCTTGGCTTGTCAGCTCTAGAATTGGGTAACTTGGTGGAAACCCTGGGTCTGAACCCCAAGTGGGGGCCTCAAATGCAGCCCTTGGCTGAGTTTGCAAATGGCTGCATTGGTTCTCTGGAGCAAAGCACGTTCAGAGCCATTGGACGTGTTTGTTACAAACACTTCTTTCAATTTGCTTTAAGATTAAACTTGGCCACAAGGTCACAGCTTAGGGGGAAATTCTGGAACGATTTTCAAAGCAGTTAATTTGGACATTTTTCAACTATTTAAATGCAAATACAAATGAATAAATAATTTATGCATTGCTTTAACTGAAAAATATTTTAGTTTAAGAATGCACAAATTGTCCCACAATTAGTATGGCCTGTCTGTGGAGCAGCTGGCACTTGGGAGAAGCAAGTTCTAAACCTGGGAAAGGGGCCACGTAGCACTCGGTACCTTCCCAGTTGTGTTTACCTTCGTATCTGTTGCTTTGACTGGGCTGTTATGGAGCGAAGGAAACTGTGACAGTACAATAATATGCACTTTAAAAAAAGATTATAGAACCTATTACAAAGTTGTTTAAAAATCATTATTATACTGTAATGGAGTTAAATGCTGTGTTTATGTAAGGCTTTAATTCCTGAGGAATTCCAAACTGTGGGGCCAGGATAACGTGACAAAACACTCTTAACTCGGAGACACGTGTGTGTGTTTGTGGTGGAGCAAAGGCTCCTGCAGTGACCCAGCACATACAGGGAAGTAATTTGTTTTCAGAAAAACAGTTTTTAAAAGTTTGCAAAGCTACATTAAATTGAAGAGATTGAACAAAAGTGAAGATATTTTAGAAAAATTAGAAAAAATGAAAATGTCTCTGTTTTGTTCGCAAGGTTTTCTCTTGAAACAGAACATTTTAAAAACCCCACAGTCCAAATGAAAGGTTTTGCTTGCATCAAACAAAATATTCTTATAAAACCCAAAACATTTTGTAGTTTTGCTTCAGGAATATAAATGTTTCCGTTTAACATGAAACACTTCTTTCAGGCTCTGGGTTTGGTGGTCAGTTCCCAACTAGAAAAAAGCAGTGGATTTATATCAAAAAGGGATGAGGCTGTACCAGGGCTCCCAGAGGTCAGGATGACCCTTTGCTGGGGTGCTGTGGCTATCTGTGAGTGTCCTGCCCCTTGTCCAGCTGGGCATTCCCAGCTGCCCAGTTTTGCTGCCGGGTGCTGCAGCAGGTCAGGCTCCTTTTCCTGGAGCTGTTAAAGGCCACGGTGAGGCCATCGGCCCTTTCAATTACACTGCCCTGAATCCCTTAATCTCTTTAAGTAGCTCCCCTGCTCTCATCTCATCACGCTCATTACCTCCTGTACCATCTCTATCCCAATCCTAATCTGGAGTGGAGAGTAAATAGGCTGTTGTGGGGGGGTTTTCTACTTTTATTCTACTTGGAGTTAGCTGCAGAACAGAAGGCTCCGGGAAGACGTTAGAGGTCTTTCCAGGGCCTAAAGGGGCTCCAAGAGAGCTGGAGAGGGTCTTTGGACAAGAGCCTGGAGTGCTAGGACAAGGGGAATGGCTTTCCACTGCTAGAGGGCAGAGTTAGATGGAATACTGGGAAGGAGTTCTTGGCTATAAGGGTGGTGAGGCCTGGCACAGGTTGCCCAGAGAAGCTGTGGCTGCCCCTGGATCCCTGGAAGTGTCCAAGGCCAGGTTGGATAGGGCTTGGAGCAACCTGGTCTAGTGGAAAGTGTCCCTGCCCATGGCAGGGGGTGGAATGAGTTTGATGGTCTCTTCCCACACAAAACATTCTGCAGTTCTGTGATTTGTTTTATACGTCAGCAAACAAAAAAACAACAGTGTTGGTGGCACTGTGTATGTTTGGGACAGTCTTTGCTTGCCTTGGTCCTGAGGGAGGTGCAGAGAGCATCAGAGCAGCACGAGGTGTGTTGTCCTGGCAGGGAGCTCTGGCTCCTCCTGCCATGGGCTTCCCCATGACTGGGGTAGAGTCAACCTCCCTCCTGGGTCTGACTCCCCCATGTAAGCCAGAACGTTTGGTGACAGAGGTGACACCACCTTGGACTTGCCCAGGTAGCAGTGCCTGAGCCACGTCCCTGTGCATGTCAGACAGGGCAGGGGCTCCCCTGGCCATACCTGCCCATCAGCCCCAGCAGGAACGCAGCACTGGCTCCGCAGTCAGGGGGTCCTGTGGGTAACCCCCAGTGTGTCTTGAGCTCAGGGTGAAAAACATGGACTAACTGATTAAAAATAGCAGTGCCAGAATCCTAACAAGATTATTTAACTTTTAAGGGGGGTGGGAGAACATTTTTTCATGCATTATTATTGATTTTCAGTATTGTACAAAACCCGGCCATGTACAGCAATAACACGGGAAAAGATACAATCATTGCAAACCAATTACAGCTCAAACACCCGGTTCTGGACGGCGGCTGCACACCCAGCCCCTCACTCCAACTCTGGCCCCGCCAGCAATGCACACCCAGGGGTAAAAAACCCACAAAACCAGGATTTAAAATGTAACAACTCCATATCCTGCTGCAGTGCTGTGCTGAGGGATTTCCTCCCTGAGGTGCTGACTGTGTATCTTTCCCTTCTGCAGTCAGTCACTGTCTGTCTGTCCTGTTCCCAAGCAAGGAGGCAAAGCAGGATGTGACCCAGAGGAGCCCTCCCCAATCCAAGGCAGATGTTTGTGGGAGCACTCCAGTTAGCAGAGCAGTGTCTTCATCACAGAATCCCAGAATGGTTTGAGTTGGAGGGGACCTGAAAGCCCATCTCATCCCACCCCCTGCCGTGGGCAGGGACACCTTCCCCTAGGCCAGGTTGCTCCAAGCCCCGTCCAACCTGGCCTTGAACAGTCCCAGAGATGGGGCAATTGGCCACATCCTGGTGTGCCTCAGCCTCTACACAGATCCATGTCCCTCCCACAGTCCCTCACAGAGCACCAGGGCTCGATAAATGGCTTCATTTGCTGCGTGGAGCGGAGCTGTGCCCTGCAATTGATGGTGGCTCTGTGTCTGTGTGGGGTGACTTGGGGACACGGGTCCAGCCATGTGTGTGCCAGCCCTTGTAAGCAATGGAGTGTAAAAAAACAGACAACCAAAACCTCTCTAGGACTGTGAAAGTTTTATGGTCATTTTTCCAATTACATAATAGAGTTCATAATCTGTTATGAATTAGCATAAATAGGAATCAGCCCACAGTTAAGAAAATAAGTTAAATTGCATTTTGTGAAGCATTGTTCTGTCTGTTTGAACAGTTTGCTCTTGTGCTGCTAACCTGACAAATTTGGTAATTCACAGCATTCTCCTCAGAATCAGTGGGAATTACTGAGGTTTTACAACAGGCTACAACAGCCTTGGGTACTGCAGACAGGTCTGTCAAAAGCTGGACTGCTTGAGTCTGTGTAATGTTGGATATTGAGAGAAATTCCTTCATGGAAAGGGTTCTCCAGCACTGGCAAAGGCTGCCCAGGGCAGAGGTGGAGTCCCCATCCCTGGAGGGATTTAAAAGCCATGTGAATGTGGCACTTGGGGACATGGGTCAGTGCTGGGGGAGCAGTTGGACTCGATGAGCTTAGAGGGCTTTTCCAACCCAAACTGTTCTGTGATTCTATTCTGGCCATCATCAGGCAGGTGGGAAACACCACCCAGAAATGTTAGGAACATCACCAGCTTAGTGGGCATAATTTGTGGATGGCATTTTGGCTGTCATCATGGCATCCTCAGATGACATCAGGAGTGATGTTCAAATGGCAGCTGGAGACAAAAAGGCAGCAAGGAGCATGTTTTCATCACCGCTCGTGGCTTGGTCTGCAGGGGGACACAGCCCCTGGGCATGGGGCCTGAGCACGTCACTGGAGGAGCATCTCCACTCCCTTGTGTGGGGTGATGATGGCTCCTCTGAGAGCTGCCTGGGAACTGGAGCAGCTGCTGCACAGCACAGTGCATCTGATACAGGGCATTAGTGAAACCAATCATATTTTCTCTATTTTCATCTCAGGTTTTCAGAATGATCTTGCATGTGGTCAGACCAGTGTGATCAGGGTGCAGCCCAGTGTGATCAGGGTGCAGCCCTGTCCTGAGAGCATTTGGTTTGTTTGTAGCTGTGGGACAGTGGGTGCAGTGTGGGCTGTGTCCTGGGTGGTCACTCTGTGGCTGGTTTGAGGTGAGGGGTGGGAGGGACGTGCTCCCTGCTCCCTTCCCACAGCACCCGCACCAGCTCTGCAGCAATGATGCAGCTTTGGCCTTTCAGCATCTGGGAGGCAGTTGATTTTTCTAGATTTGAAGGTTATCCATGACAGAACAGGGGGTGTGGCAGCCATCCCTTGCCCTGCTCCATCACACACTCAGCATCCTTCAGGCCAGACCTGAGGTTCTTGCCTCCTCTAGTGCCTCCACAGGCATTTCTGACAAAGAAGGGGAGTCCACAAGCCCTCACTTCTGAAACAAAAGCCTAATGAAAGGGTCGGCAGGCCCTGGCTCAGTGGTGGCTGTAGTTCTTGGCAGGGTGTGACATGCCCATCCTCCCGAATTAGCGTGGGGCACACGGAATTTGGCACGGTGCTAATTGCGATCAGATGGGAACAAGTGGCCTCAGTGTGTGGGCACGTGGTGGGACAAGGCGAGCGCCCCGAGCCTGCGTGTGCCCCCGGCCCTGCACGAGGGGGGCAGGTGCTGCCCGACCGCTGCTGCCCCGGGCAGGCGTCGGGGCACCCCCGGCTCCCCGTGGGCTTTGTCTCTGTGCTGGCGAGGAGCGCTCCGGCTGTTCAGTGTGGGCTTTGTCGGGTGCTCTTTCTTTGCCGTACAGTAACTCAGCTGCTGTAGAATCAAGGCAGCTGCTGATGGGGAAAGCTCCCCGCCAGTCACAGCCACGCAGGAGGGATTCCCACGTCAATCAGGAGCCCCAGGAGAGGAGCCAGTGAGGCTGGGCAGAGGGACAAGCCTCCTTTCACCAGAGCTCCCTTTCTAGAAAACAATCCTTTTGTGACAGGTTCAGAGCCATTTGTCTCCGTCATCCCATCCTACCAACTGTGGGATGTGAGCAGAGGCCATACCCGGGTGCGGGAAGTTGCCCCGGGGGCTGTGGGCTGTGCCCACTGCTGTGACACCGGGAGCAGGGCCACGAGCCACAATGCCGTTCATAGACACATTCCTGGGCAGGGGGAGAGCAGCTTCAGCAGTCACTTCCTACCTGCGTCCATCCCAGAACAATGAAAGGGATTTCAGCCCATTTGCAATTGGATTTGGAGGATGATCTCCCAGGGTGGGAGGTGTTTGCTCCCTGTTCTCCCAAAACCAGGGGGATTTCTCACAGCCATGGCTTTCTGCTTTTATCGATCAGTCAGAGGATGGAGTCAGGTACTGACCAGGAGCAACCTGGTAGCAGCCAAAGGAAAGTTGTCACATCTCCAGTGCTACCTCAGAGACTGAGGGAATGCAGCCTCCTACTAGCTGCTGAAGTCCAAGTGATGGATCCCATTATATGGCCCAAATAAGAAGCTTCAGCCTTCTGTTCCTCTGCTCTTCCTCTAAGGATTCTCTAAGAATGGGTGATGCTATTCTGTGTGGCCAAAAAAAAAAAAAAGCAGACTTAGGACTTAGCCTGTCTTCTCCCCCTTGTCCAAGGGCACCAGGACCAAGTGGTTCCCCATTTATTAAAGCAAACAGATATCTGCCTTTAAAAGAGGTAGATTTAGAATGCCTGGATTTTAAATCCAGGATCCTCCTCAGCCATGGATGTGCACCAGCATCCTGTCTCCAGTCTTGCTCTGGGAGGTTTGGCAGGAACTTTTCCCTGTTACTCTTAAACTTTACTTTCCTGAAAAATTCTATGTGTTACCTTCCTTACCTGCATGTCACTTTGCTGTATCCTCTTGCCAGGTTATTTATAACTAAGCTGAAGCAGTGCAAAATTTCTGCTCCCTCCCTTGCTAACATTACGTTCGTGCCTTTTTTTCCCTATCTTTTTATCAGGAATTCACAGTAAGATTAATCCTCCATTCTCCATGACAGTTTAGTTTCCTTAAGAACCTTTAGTGAGGGATGTTCTAGAAAAGCTTTTAGAAAATCTGATTCCACTGTATCAGCCCAAATCTCCCGTATTAGCAGGGCTGGTTCCTTGTCAGACAACTTGGATCTGTACATATAAACTCTTGGCATTCAGGCTCCTCCCCAGACATGTGTTTACTCATCACTGCTAATTCCAACTAGTCCCACAGTTTTCTACCCTTTTGCCTGTACTGGAAGTCAGACTTCATGGTCTGTCATTCCCATGACCACTCCTAAAGCCTATTGTAAAAATTTATCACCTTCCGGTCCTCAGATGCAAAGGAAGAAGGTTCAGCAATTTCATATTTGGGCTCTTTGAGGACTCTGCAGGGAGCACTGTCTGCCTCTAGTGATTTGTTGCTCTGGCATATGAACCCTCCTGACCCCTCCATAGTGAATAGCAGTGCAAGGAATTAATTTAATTTTGCTGCTGTGCCCTTATCTTTCTTAATTCCCCCCTTTACGCCTTGCCCATCCATCAGCAGCACTGGGTGACGGACAGGCTTCCTGCTTTTGTGTTGGAGAAGTTTTTATTAGCTCCCTGAACTCTGGTGATTGTTCTCCAGGCCCCATTTTGCCTTGCCTTATCGTGGGTTTGCACTTAGCGTGCTGGATTTATGTCCTTTTCTATTTTCATTGTTTGGAAACAACTTCCATTTTCCTGAAAGTACCTTTTTTATTTTGGATAGCTTCCTTGTTCTGGTGGTTTAAACCAAGCTTCGAATGTGTGGTGGTTTAGCCTTTCACTAGGTGTGTCTCAGACACACTCGTGTCCCAAAGTGTGTCATAGAATCATGGAATGGTTTGGGTTGGAAGAACCTTAAAACGCATCTCATTCCATCCTCTGCCATGGGCAGGGACACCTTCCACTAGACCCGGCTGCTCCAAACCCCATCCAGCCTGGCCCTGAACACCCCCAGGCATAGGGCAGCCACAACTTCAGGTGTAGAGGGTAGACAGAGGAGTAACAAACTGGGCAGAGGCAAACAGTATTTCATGAGGCTTTTGAAATTCCTAGTGATAAATTCCTGACACCTTCAGACATGTGACTGCAACAAGAACCACCATCAGAATGAGAGAGTTCCCATCCCAAAACCCTCCTGGCATCAGGTGCATGACACCTCCTGGTCAGCTGCCCACCCAGGTGCCAAGCTGTGCACCCGCAGGGATGGTTTTCCTTGGGAAGCAGGCGGCTTTTCATGCATCCAGCTGTTTTCCTTGATTCTCCATTGTGTTTGTTTTCCTTCCTCGTGTCTCTACTCCCCTGCTGGGTATGTGAGCAGCCAGGCTGGGCTGCACTGGATAGAACAGAACAGACCACAGAGCTTCTGCATTTGCTGATGGCTGAGCCAGGTCTGTGGTACAGATAAACATGTGGGCTTTCCATTGGCAAAGCCACCTAAATGTAGCTAAAACAGTATTTTCCCTATGAAGCCAAGAAGCTGGAAGGTGCAGCTGTCTGGTTTGTAGGAGGCAAAATATACCTGTCATAAAGGTGCTGCAGGTCAGCCTTCAGTGTCACGAGGGGTTGAACAGTTGGGAATGTTGACCGAGTTGGAACTGAACACAAGAAATATTAACAACTCCATGCTGTACCCAACCTTCTGTTTCTTTTGGTGCATTATTCCAAATCCTTCAGGATATTTTATACGCTTTGCATTCTCTCATTTGCAGGCTTTGATCTGGAGAGTTTATACTGACTTTTTCCAGTCCGAGTAGGAACCATCTCCTCTGCTCCACTCGCTGGCGCCGGATCCTGCGACCTCTCTACATTTCCACACTGAGGTAGGAAGACCTAATTTTTGTAAGCCTTGGAGAGGTGATTTTGGTGTTGGTCGCCCTCCTGGGATGTGTAATGTAAATCACCTGGATTAAGAGAGGTACATGTAACAGAACTGTGCTGTTCTCTGGCAGAGTTGGGAGTTCTTTGTGTTCTCAGAGAGCCACAGGGTTTGCTTGCTCTTCCTTCTCATGGCTCTGTGGTTTTATTTAAATGCCATCTGCATGAAGTGTTTCTGAGCACCTGACTCACTGGTCAGTTGTGTTGGGTCCTCTTATTTTCAATGAAAAACTGTTTTTTGAACAAGGCCATCCTTGGATTATTTTTTTCCTACATGTCTACAGAGCTGATACCTTGCCAGGCTGTAGTTCTGTGTGGGCTGGTGACGAACCACTGGGGCCCTGTATTTAATTATTTATGTTGACCCTAACTGTTAGTTTCTGTCATTAAGAACAGGCCAAATGATTAGTGCCCTTGGCTTAATCTTCTTAGCAGGAAAACTGTCCCTTGAATGTCTGTCCAAGTCAAACAGGCATAAGGAAGGATGAGAAAAGGACAAGACTCCTGACCTTGTTCATTTTCTGTGTGAATTGGTGAAAGAAAATCATATTTGGATGGCCTGTTTCAAGTCTTAAATATTCAGTTTCCTAAAACTGTGGTAAATGATGTGCGGGCAGAAAGCACATCTTCCTGAATGTGGGAAAAGTATCCCTTCCCTTCCTACCAGTCATTCCACCATGAGATTTGACACTGGAAAGCTCTTGTACCAGTGGTCCAAGTATAGTAATTTCATTCAGAATTATTTTGTGTGTAACTAGAAATCAGTGAGTCACTGTGAAGTCCCTGGTTTTAATATATCTGTATATTCTGAGTCATTATAAGGTCCTTTATAATCTCTGGGATACTTGGTAATATCAAACTAACCTTGTGTGATACCGATAGGAGTGGAAGGATTAATGGCAGGCTTCAAAAAATACTCATCAGAGTTCTCTATCTCGATGGAAAACTGAGAAATGTAATTTGGAGTTGTTTTTTTTCTTGTATTTACTTTTTGGGGTTTTCTTATCTTTTAAGGAAGGCTTCTCTCCTGCTTTCTTCCTACGTTTTTATCTGAAGTATTTTGTTTACAGCACAAGTGCACACTTCAATTTCTTGAGAATCATCAGACTTATAAATTAAATGGAAGCCTTGGGAAATCGTGTGATGGGCAGACACTCATTCGCTTTGTGCTCTCAATATCACAGAGGATCCTGAGCAAAGCATCTACTTTTTCCATTTAGTTAAGAAACTTTCCAGGCCTTGGTGTCCTTTGTGGGGTGGGCGGATTGTGTTCTTCAGGTGTTGTAAACTGAATCCAGAAACTTAGGGGGGGAATGCTGAAATACCACCTTCTCTGTGGTTGATGTTTTTGACTTTGATATGAGAATGAGAGGGAAAAAAGATGGAACACAGAAAGGACAGAAAAGCATGGAGAAGGTAAGAGGGGGGAAGGGAGGTGGCAGGGGGATGTTCGGAAACATTTTGGAGAAAGAGCACATTTAGTCACTTATGACTTTTCTCACACTCTTATGTCTTGACTGATTTTGTTGTATTGGAAATTGCAAGTTTTCTTTAAAAACATGCAGTATCTACTAGAGGACTCCATTTTTGGATCAATCTGTGTGCCGTTTCCATTAATGACTGGAGCAGGAAAAGTGGGATTATGCTGAGGGAATCCCTCCCGACCTCAAAGCTTCATCAGACAGAGGGGGGTGATGGTGCTATGAGAAAGTGAATCAAGCTCAAACCAAAACTGGTACTGGGGTGAAGCAGTGAAGATGGGCAGTGAACACCTCAGGGAGCTTTGTTCGTGATTGGTTTGAGCATCCTAGTTAATTAAAACTGCAGGTTTAATTGTGTTGAAGAGACAAACACAGTGGTGCAAAGCAAGTGTGAGTGAATAGGGAAGGACCTCACGGGAGTGGGAAGAAGCCAGAGGAGAATAATTCTTCTAAATATCCATGGAAAAATGGGGTTTTGTTTCTCAGAATTGTAACTTTTAAATTTGTACAGCTGGTACAAGCAGGTACAGTTTCATTTTGCCAAAGGGCAGGATAGTGTAAGGCTCATGTGCCTCCAGAAGAGACCCAAAGCATTAAGCAGCTGCAGGGAGGAAAATGAACAATTTGGTTCTGTGTCAGTAGAACACACTCTGTTCCCTTCCCCTGTAAAAAAGGAACTTTCTTCTCCCTGCTATTTGTGGTGTTCTTTTTGGATGTAGAATAGGCTTGGTCATTAGACGGAAGGCTTTGATTTCAACCTGGTGAGGAAAAGGCCATTGTTCATACTCTGCTATAGTTGCATGGATTTCATTATGGGGTATTATGATAATTACCTGTTTAGTGGCTAATTGCTCCTCTGAAAGTGTGAAGGAAATGTAGAACATGGGACCAAGGCTGTATTTCAGAGTAAAAGAAGGTATTTGGTAATGTCTTTTAATGCGTGTCTGGATCTTCTGGCATAAGAATATAACATATTTTTAGTAATTTTCTTCTACTTTATTTTAATACTGAACAAGAAGAGTGGGAATGTGTTTGTAGCTCATCACCTGGGTGATATGCTGACATATGAGAGACAGTTCTCATGTGATTTCCCAGAATACCTTTTAACTGGCACAAGGCTCTTTCAGAAGCTGCTGTGGAAATGTGGTTTTATTTCAGTGGCTCCAAAACTCTTTGGCCCCACATCAGCAGTCCAACCATGGTCAGTAGGAAACCTGAGCAAGCAGAAAACATTTAGCACTGGCACAGGTTGCCTAGAGAAGCTGTGGCTGCCCCATCCGTGGAAGTGTCCAAGGCCAGGTTGGATGGGGCTTGGATCAACCTGGGCTAGTGGAAGGTGTCATGGGGTAGAGTGAGATGAGCTTTAAGGTCCCTTCCCACACAAACCAGTCTGTGATTCTGATTTCACCACTGTTTTGCTGTGTTTGCAATTAAAAGTGTAATGGTGGGGACTGGTGGTAGTTTAGAATAAATTTTGAAGGTTCTTAACGGCTTTGGTTTGTTTATCTAATTGTGAAGGTAGATTAAACTACACTGAGTAAGATTATCCAGCATGTCCTTACCATGTACAGATTAGAGAGGTTTCCTCAGACATGAGCTGGTTGTTGTTTTCCTCCTGGAAAATGTGGACATGTGGCAGGTGTTGGGAGATTTTCTTCTAATTTCTCTGAAAGATAAAGTCTTTACATTGTCTATCTTTAAAACATTTAAGCTATAGGTTCTTAGCCAGTGAAATCAGCTGGAATTAGCGGGATACCTCTCTAGACACACACAGAGCCCAGGAGCCTTTGCCCGTGTGACCCAGCCTGTAGTAAGAGCTGGGTACAGAATGACAAAGAGACTGAAGCCCATTTCCCTTTTCCCTGCTTCCCAGAGGTACAGATTACACAGGCTCTCCGAGCTCAGAGCACTGTGCCAGTGACACATTTTCCAGGATGCTGTGCCAGGCGCTCTCCAAGCCGAGGGCGGTGGGAGGGTGTCCCTGGCTGTGCTGGACTCCAGCCCCACGGACCTGCACACTCAACCTGGGCACAGAGCTTTGGGGCTGAGAACTTCCAGATTTGCCTAAAAATCCTATGACAAATACATAAGCTGTGCCTCTGTGACCTTTAAAGCCCACACACACCATTTACAAACAAAGACCACACAACATAGATTATTTCAGTTTTTCCCCTATTTGATCGATCCTGATAAAAAGGCCATGCTGGGATTAAATCTTTTTATTCTCCACAACCACGTGATACTTTAGGGGACAGTAACATTTGTGAAATAATCTATTTAAGGAATAATACAGGAGAGGAAGACACCTGAAGAGCCTGGTGCCATGTCCAGCATCCTGGAGGCTCTGGGCACGGGGGCAGTGGCTCATCCATGCCGTCCCTTGTGGCCACCGTGCCTTCCCATTGGGGATGCCTGTGCTGCTGGGCCAGAGCAGAGGACTGGTGTGAATGAACTTGAGTGATTTTAAAAGTCTGTGTTTGCAGGCACTGAAAGTTTTCTCTAAAGCCCGTTGAGTAGCAGAGAGTAATTCCTGCATTACTGGCAGCCGGAGCAGGGACAATGAGGACCGACCTCTCCTTCTGGCTGGTTGCTGGTATTTGTTTGAGACTCTGTAAAGACAATGCTACAACATCCTTACACACACCACCGGCTTTGTAGTAACGGTCTCCTTGGAGCCTTGGCACGGGGAAGGACATGCATGTCCAGGCATTTTCCAGGTGGCAGGATTTCCTTCTCCTCTGGTCCGGGCGCCGTGAGCCCCCTCCTTTCAGCCCCAGCACCGTTTAAATAGATCATTTGTTTTCATTATAGGTTTTTACATCTCTGCCTTTCATTGCTGTTAATGAATTTCTAGAGTCTGATTGGGAAACAAAAGCCAAATACAAACATAAAAAGGGCTCTGACAAAGGAGCCAGTTGAGCGTCTGGCAGGCTGTGGGAGCGGGGCGATGGCCATGGCTGCTGCAGGGTTGACACCACTGGTTAGTATGCTAATCTGCTCCTCGGCGTTTAAGATTCCGCTCAGGTCTGCGCAGCTCGGCGAGCCCGGCATGGGGAAGGGGTGTCTGCCCGGCAGCACCGACCGCGCCGCGTCCATGACACACATCCCGGCATCGTGCCTGCGCTGCCACGCGCTCGCTCCCCTCGCCCACCCCGCTCCCCTCCCGCCCTCCCTGGGCACACACATACATACCATCCGGAAAGCTTCCTGCAAATGCTGAAAAACATGGAATGTGGAAAAGCCATGTATGATTGGCTCGTTCCTCTGCCTCCGCGTCCCCAAAGATTCCCACTTTAATAGACCATGTGTTTCTGCTGCTGCTGGAGAAACCCAGAGTGTAACGTGCCAAAATTCAGCAACAATGAAGTCAGACGGAGTTTAACATCCAAAACAAAGGGACGGCATTTCTGTAGCTCACTGACAACACAGCAGTCACAGGATGGTTTAAATTTCCTTTTATTCTCTCTCCCCACCCAACCTCAGCCCAAGAGAAAGCCAACATTTATTAAAATCCATCCATTCAGGACAGCAGGCAGATGCCCAGGTGGGAAGGAAAGCTTGTTCCTGGTATTCCCGATGACTGTCACCTTTCCTGTGTGCTTAGAGGCAGTGAGCTGCAACTCCCAGCCGGAGCAAGGTGGTTCTGATTTCCAGAATTAAGGAAGGAATCAATTCCAGAGCCAGTTCCCATGGTCAGGTCCATCAGGTCCTGCAGCCACAGAACTTAATTCCTCGAGCTTCCTTTCCTTTGTTTTTGTAACGTCACAGCAGTTCTGGAGAGGTGTCTGGAGAATCCTCAGCTCCAGCTGAGGTTGAAATCCCCTTCAGCCAGGGGATTTCAGAAGTTGCATTTTCAGGGCAGGTCAGATGTGGACAAAACTGAGTCTCCACCTGACACATAAGCAGACAAAGCTGTTTAACCTCTGAATTATAGCACAGCTCCATAGTTCTCTCTTCTGTTGTCTTATGCTTCAAGCAAACTGCTCCTTGCAGTTCTCCCTCCTGGTGCCAAGCACGTATTCCAGCTGCAGCTCGGCAGCACGGGGAAATTCCTTCCAAGTCCCTGGCAGAACAGTCGGCGCTTTCTCCGGAGCTGCAGGCTTGATTGTCCTTGATTATTTTATTTCTTTGGCTCTGATCCAAGATGTTCCCTGTCATCATTTCAGTGTCTTTTCTCATAATCCCTTTTCTAAACATCATCAACAATTAACTGATTCTCTCATATCTACAAACACATGCACACACACGCAGGCGCGCGCGCACCCTCCACCGAGCCTCATCAGGGTCTTTTTTGCCTTTAAGTATAAGAAATTACAGCTTCTCATTAGCTGAAGAGCATGTTTTGAAAGGCTTTGTGTTTACTCACTTTGCAAGTGATGCTGGCGCTTTTAATTATTCTCCTTTTGCATATCATAAGCGAGCAGCGAGCTGCTCCAGCCAGCCCGGGCGACGCGTATTCCCAGGAAGGCAGGAGGAAGGGATCGCGTTTTACCTCACTGCTGCTGCTTTCTTCCCTTTCTGTCAGCCAGCCAAGGAATCCCCCCAAAGCTCTTACGTAGCAGATACCAAAACCGTGAGTCACTTTTCGCTCCCGGAGCAATAAGTCCATCGCATCTGTGTGCAGAAGGGCGAGCGCGAGGCTGGAATCTCTCCAGGCTGCCGGCGTGCCCCGGCACCAGTTCTCCAGTGGTGACTTTGTTTTTCCTGCTCTCGCTTTCTCTCCTCAGATCCCTCGTCTCTCCATTCCTTTTCATGCCATCCCCATTTTCTTCCTTCCTTCCTCTCCATCCGTCTCCGTGGCTGGCAGTGGCAAACCCAGCAAGATCTGGGTCCTTCTTGCCTTCTGTGGGGTTTTTTTCTCCTCTTTTTTCCCCCCTGTATCTGCCGCAGCCTTTGGCTGCTCACTCTGCCAGGTTGGATCACCAAAGACACACGACTCGCTCACAATGAATAATCAATACAGATATTGATCTGCGGAAAATGTTTGTAAATTCCTGAAAGGGGAATCGGGAACAGCAGGACAGGGAGGCTTGTGGGGGACGACAGGGTGCTCCGGGCTGCAGGCAGTGCCTGGCCGGAGCCCACATCCTGCCGCCTCCGAGGTGACGGGTGCTGGAATGTGTGCGCGGGCGGTGGCGGGCGAGCGCAGGGGCTTCTGTATTTTCATTTCTCTACAGCTGCTTCCCCCGAAGAATCGGGAGGCGAGCAGCTGAGAGGCCCCGTCGGTGCCATGCCTTGGCTGCGCTCCAGCACTGTTTTGTTTCCATCATCACACGCCACTTTGAAATTTGCATAAATACAAGGGTTATTTTCCCTCGCGCCTCCAAAAAGGTTTAAGAAGGTGGGAAAGTGTTTCTGTAAGGAGGGATGGCTGGGTTTAGTCATCATTTTCAGGTCTTACTTTCAAACCCATGTACTTGCAAGAAAGGGAGGCAGAGAGCAAAATAAAGGGCAATAAGAAGGATGTGGAGAAGACAGAAAAGCTGTTTGAATGTGGGAGATCCTTGTATCGCAAAGAAACCCTTGGTCTCCAACCAGGACCTGTGCGTGTCCGGTTTGTGCATGTGTGGAATCAGGTCAGACCTCTCCAGCCAGGGCTCTTCCCATCTCCCCATGGACAGGTCCACCCTGGTCAGGAGCTGGGGATGATCAAGGAGCTTGAAGATTCCTTGAAGGTTGGAGTAGGAGCATCTCAACAGCATCCTGAGCCCATCCTCAGGAGCCACCTCCTGCCTGCCCACCCACCCACAATCTGACGACCCATATGGTGTGTGGAGCACACATATAGCAGATGACATTCACCCAGTTTGCTCCTGGTGTGGTCAACCTCACTCCCACTGCAGGACTGTCCTTGTTGTGTGACTTCCACTTCCATCCCTCTAGTTTTTTGTCTTTCTGGGGAAAGGCACATACCAAAGGTGTCAGTAGACACGATATTGGGATCATTGAGTGTTCAGCCCTTTTTCTAATGCTTCAGGTCAGCAATGGAGCCCCAAGGACTGCTGAAGGGCCGTGGTGTGTCGGAACACCACCATGCCAGGCAGTCATGCGGTACCGCTGCTGTACCCTGGCCCAGGGCTGCCTGAGGTGCTGCTGACCGGAGCAGCCAGGCAGGATGCTCACAGCTTCTCGGACAGCTCCTGGCCAGATACAGCCTGCCAGGGCCATGCAGGCTGTTCATCATCTTCTCAGTGCTCTCACCAGCCTCCCAGTGCTCGTGGGCCCACCTGGACACCCCTGCAGTGTGCACAGCCCTCTGTGTCTGCCTGTGGCTGGCAGTGACACCTGCGTGGTGTGTCACCTCTCTTTTCTGCTCCATGGCCAGCAGCCCTGGGCACCCCATGATAGCCATCTCAGGCCAGGCTCTGTGCCGGGATGCAATTCCCATGGATGCAATTCCTGCGCCTCTCCCCGAGCGCAGCTGCTGGCTTTATCAGCCCACGCCAGCAGCGGGGAGGCCGAGCGCCTTCATTCTCTCTCCAGCTCCTGATTAGCTCCCGCAATCCAATTAGCAGAGGCATTTATATCACAAGGGGCTGAGGTGCCCCTGCTCATCACGGCGGCTCAGAGCCAGTCATAAATTCTCCCGACACTACATCTTTCCTGTGACATGGATTAATTACAGCTCTGGGCCTCCAAGAGCAGGTTTGCAAATGAAGGTGCCCATGAAATAAGAATTTAGGGAAAGCAAAGCAGGAGTTTCCTGTCTGTGGAGGCTGAGGGGGTGATATGCTGTGTGGCCCAGGGCTGAGGCACCTGTGGGTGAGGGGCCGGGGGCAGGTGGGCCAAGCATGAGCTTTATTAACTGAGGTTGGCCAGGGGACGTTATGAATCTGCGCCGATGGCCATAATGAGAAATTCTTCATAACCTCCCTTTGTATGCTCTGCTGCAGTGCAGATGCTGAGAGGGAAGCTCCAAGAGCCTTAATAAAATTACATTTTCCCACTTGAGATGTTGCAGGCGCTGGCCAGCGGCACAACTTGGAGAGGCGAGTGTGGCGCTGGGCCCTCGGGAGGATTTGGCGGCACAGAGATCAGTGTTGCTGTCAGAGGCACGGCCACCTCCTCTCTCCTCTGTGTACAATCCACCTCTTTCTGATATTTCTGCTCCAGAAATACTCGTTTTCTGGTGCCCTGGTGTCAGCCCTGCTCTCCTCGAGCAGGACTCAGCCTCAGGCCCCTCTGGCTGCCATGTCAGCCCCATGGAGGTGGGATTTTCTACAGCGGTGCGGGAACAGGTTGGAAACAGGTTGTGGGAGAACATCCAGGAGGGTGACAGGCTGCAGGACAGTTGTGTCCTCCTACACCTGAGTGCCATTACCTGGCTCTGCAGCTCTGTGTTTCTCCTCCACGTGTTGATGCCCATCCAGCACCTGACTCTGCCTTTGGGTACCAACTACTTACCCAGTGAGCACTTAACCCACTCGTTACGTCTGCGTGGCTGTTTCTTTGAGTACATATCTGACACAGCCTGCTGAGCTGGGCCCTACAAGTCTCGGATCTGTTGATTTTCCCAATCATATGCCAATTTAACAATTCATCTAAGTTCTCTCCATCAATCAGTTTTTAATTTATGCAGCAGTCAGTGGTTTTGTTGTTAAGTTTCCAGGCATTTCTCTCTCGCCTGTTACTGAAATATAATTACTTAAGAAGTCCACAAACTTACCTTTAAAATGCATGGGTAGATGGGAATTTTAAAGACACAAGGATGCATATTAAATTTAGTAGCATGTCAGCTCCATTTGATCTATTTACTCTGGGCTGCTGACAGATCTTCTTTGTAAGCAAATGTGGTTCCTGCTGATAAAAGGGATTGGGTAGGGGTTGGTTTGTTTGTTTTTAACTCGGTGAAGGTGGCAGTGCCCAAAATACAGCTCTGCCTTTGGAACAGTTGTTCTCCCATAGAAAGGAAATATTGGCCGATCTTTCAAAACAAGAAATCTTTTTGCTTTTGTATAATAATAAATCTTGCATTTCCTGACCAGTACAATCATTGTTTGTGGTCAGACAAAAGAACTCCTTCCCCAGCTGATCTCTGCTGTGACTGCAGCTGGACAACTCCAGACTCGAGAAGGGTTGTATGTGGTAAAAGACAGGTCATGAGCCACCTACAAACCATTTCACAGATGCCTGGTCAGCTGAAGTCTGTACAGTAATATTTATCACGTAATCCCAGAATGGTTTGGGTTGAAAGGGACCTTAAAGTTCATCCAGTTTGAGCCCCCTGCCATGGGCAGGGACACCTTTCACTAGAACAGATTGCTTTTCTTTATATATATTTTTATATTTTAAAAACTGTGACAGCAGCTTCATGTCTGAATTTGAGGATGAGGTCACCAGGCTGTGAGATCCCAGTGTTCCCTCTGATCAGTCTGTGGATCTCAGACAGAGCTGCGTTTGGTCCTGTCTCAGATTTCCTTGGCTTTTCTCATTTTTGAATCCCACTCTTGATGTGTCATCACTTTGATGAGACTTGTTGTTGCTACACATTTATTTTTCTATGTACAGCCAGTTGTTTTCATTCACTACTCTGTAATTTGACTTCTGTGAGGACTTTCTTCCACATTTTAGTGGACCATAAAATGCCACTGAAAAGATTTCTTTTTAACAAAACTCTGACACGGGTTTCCTTCCTGGTCTGAGTGAAATGGCAAAACAGTCTTCTTCCAGCGTAATAGTTTTGTAGTTACTGTCTTGATTAAAACTGCCTGAAAATGTTCTGTCAAATCTTCGGTTTTACCCCCACAAAAATGTCATTTAAACAAAACCAATAAAGCACATCCCTACAAACCTTTGTGGCATTTTTTCCAGAGCCACTCAGAGCCAGTCAAGGTGTTTTGTTTCTTTATCTTGTCTGGTTTAAGATTTTTTGTTCCACGTTTACATATGATTTGTCACATTGTCCAGTGTGTTCCCTGACTGACTAAATGAACTATTTAACTCTGGGTGATGAGAACAGTGAAGTATTGCAGCACTTTTTAACCAAAAAAGCACTTTGATGCTTTTTTAATGGGAAGAGAATTTTAAAAACAGTATACAAGTGATGTCAAAGTAGAGTTTGTGGAAATTCTGCTTTAAAAAAATAGATTAAATCTGGTTTAACCTGATTTGCGATCAGAGGAAATCATAGGGGTGTCTGGAATGAGGTTTGGCTGTTTGGGCCCCTTTCACCTCTGGCACCTGTCGAGTGGCTGATTCTGCAGCACCTTCCCCAGTGTCCCATTTGCTTTGTGTTCTTCCCTCAGGAAACCTCATCCTTTCAGCATCAAAAGATGAAACTTGGCTAATTTCTGTCCTCTTCAATGTCCCTCCTGTGCCAGCCTCCCACTGGCATTTCCCAGATTTCAGTCCAGACTGGGAGCTGTCAACCCTGGCTGGTGTGAGGGGGTGACTCTGTGTGGTTCCTTGGGATCCCCTGCCTGGCTCTGGCCCCGTGGGAGGTTGTGCAGGACCTGCAGCTCCATTCGCCGTCACGTGGCTCAGTGTGTTCTCTATCCTGATGGGTGACTTTATTCTTTTATAAAATTGTCCTGCTCCAATTCTTCCTGAAAAATACAGTTTAGAGGGAGTATTGTCAAAAATTCTGTCTCTCTCTCTACTTTATTATCCCCTCATTTTTTTTGTCATTTAACTCCAATTATGGGATGCTAAGTGCTTTTGGAAATTTCATTGTTAATATCTTCTTACAGTGCTATTAACGTAAATCAACGTTAATAGTGTCCCAGCAAGTATAAAAGCAATCAAAAATTCAGTACTCACGAATCATTCTGTAATTTCAGCATAAAATGTTAATAGAAATAAAATCCAATACCATAAAATATCAGCAAATTCAACTTTAAATACATGTGATGAATGACTTTACCATTCTGCAGCATCCCGTGGACTTGTGCAATGGGAAACCTCTTCTTGGCAAAGGTCTCCCCACAATCACTTCCTCCTCCGTTGCCTTCCCAGCACAAGGTGTTCCTGGGATTTTACTTTTCCAGAAATTAAAAATCCATCCTCGCTCACGATTTGGCATCTGTATGCAGGTGTTTAGTGGTAATAGGAAGGATTACCTGGAATCTGTTAACTTATTTGAGCTAATAGAAACTCCCTGCTCCTTTATTGCCGTCAGCCTGGCTCGGAGAGCTCTGGCTGCATTTACCTTTTATTGAGATTGGGATTTTCTTCCTGACAAATCTTTTAAATTGGAATTTAGTTGCCGAAGATCCGTGGGTTATTTCAAGGAAACTGCTAGGAGAATGGTATAGATTTCTCAAGAAATACAACTGTCAGCCTGAAAAGTCAAATTAAAATTACCATGAAAAGGAAAGTAAATCCCCCAAGTGATACCTGAATGAGTGTTGGGTATTTAACCTCTGATTTATCACCCTGACAAGCTGGAATCTTTTGATTTTATTTTTTTTAATTCCCTTGCTTTAATGGATTTGGGCTATTTGTGCTACAGTCTTTAAAAACATGTTGAAGACCCTTCTGCTGGCAGAGGTGGGTACAACACCTGCAGGCAGCACAGGGTTAGGTCTCGTTTCTCTCCGTTGCCAGACAAGAAGCACCACACAGGTGTGGGATTTCTGTGATCACAGAAGATGAAAGTGACAGTGCAATGCCTATAAAGAGAGTTTATTTGAGCAAGGATCATCTGGTCATTACACAGATTTCTTTTCAGTCCTTATTCCCTTTTTCTCCATTATCTTGGTGTAAAGTCCGTGCTTCCAGCCTCTGGATTGGGCCTGTTCTGCTCTCTTGGTTCTCTTTCTTCTTTCTCCCTCATTTCACGTGGGATTCCTCACCTGCAGATCTCTGCAGCAGAGTTTTACAGACCCTTTGAAGACTGAGGGGGATTTTTGTGACATTTAGAAAATACTGACAAGATATTCAGAGAGTTTCTGGTATCTCTCAATATCTCATAAAGGATATCAGCAGCTAAACTGTTCCATCATTGCTGTCTTTGAGACAGTCCCCACAAGCATCAGACAAACTCATCCAAAACCTGCCAAACCAACTGGACTGGCTGTGTGGGAGCTGGCCCAGCTCGACTCGGGTGGGAGTCACTCTTCTGGTTATCCCACCTGACCTCAGGAAAACTATTTTCAGCAACTGAACTAATGTGTAATCCAGTCTGTAAATGCTCCCTGATATTTATTGCTGGTTTAATATGGAACATTTTTCTTTTTGAAATCAATCTGAAATCAAAGGCTTTATTTGCTGCTGGAGCAACACCGTTTCTCCTGATTTCAATGAACATTGGATCATCCCTTGCAGAGAAGCCTTGGTCAGGATTAATGATTTGAAACCTGCAGCAGCACTTCCCTTAGGGTTTCAGTTTAAAATCTTCCCGCGATTGAGGTTTTTGAGATACTTTTAAAAACCTTGTAACATTTCCTTTGATTCCTCTTCCCCTGTTTCCCATCTTCCGCTGAAACAGGAATTTTACAGGTTCTGGTCTCCATCTCACCTCTTGAACATCACAATATCATGGAAAAACTACTTTTTTAAACTACTTTTTTCAGAATTAATTACTTCAGTAAAGATCCAGTGGGAAGGGATCAATGTACTGGCTCAGGTGTTGTTCACCCTCATCTTTGCCATTAAGTCACAGGAGCTTCCCTCCAGAGCAGAGGGAACACAGGGGCTGCTGGGCTCTGCTGGTGTCCAGGATGCCAAAGCCTTCTCTCTCCTACTCAGGAATCTCAAGTGCTGCTTTTCTCGAGTATAACCGAGAGCAGAGCCTTGCCAACAATGCACATTTGGCTTTGTAAAAGGAGAGTCAGAGGTGATCCTACTGTAATCGTATATAGAAGGTTGGTGAGAAGAAAAATTCCCCATATTGAGTGAAATAATACTAATTAAGCATCAGGACAAGAAAATACAGATGTGAAAAGATAAAAAAATATTTTTATCAGTAATTCAGCTGCAATGTGCTCCGTCTGAGACCCCTCAAATCAGGGTTTGCACGTGCCTTTTGCACATGTTTCCAGAAAACCCAGACTCAACATGGGGACCCGACATCAGCAGTCACATTGTTTTGGGACCTCATCTTGCACCACCTCCTCAGCCAGAGCTGCCGCGACAGCTCGAAGAAGTCCTGGGAGCTTCAAATCAGTGCTAATTATTCATATTTCTTGTACTTAAATGGGTGTTTGTGAGGAACCAAGTTCTTGCAGTCTTTTCTGAGTAGGATGTAGCAAAAACCAGTATTTTTCCAGATGTTTAAACAGTTTCAAGTGTGCTCTCTGGCCTGTTAGTAGCTGAAGACTTTCAGTGTCATTTAACTTTTATTTTTTAAAAATTCTTGATTCCTCTTCCCCATGGGAGAGTGGTGGGATGCCTGTGTCAGCAGGAATGACTGATTGGACTGGGTGAGTCTGTGGGGGCTCGTGCCGAGGGTGCCGGTGCTGCCAGGACGGGCGCAGGCCCAGCGCTGGAGCATCCCAGGGCCTCCAGCATCTCCCCTGCGGGAGAAGGCGCGCTCGGAGTTTTAAGCGCAATAGATCACCATATTACAAGGAAGCAAAAGAAACAATCTTTAATCCTTTCAAAGCCCAATAATATTATGTATATTGACTGAAGCCCTATGGAGTGGGCCTGGCAGGGCTTTTTCATTACTGCGCACGCTGTAGCCTAGCTACCTTTGAAAAGTAACCAATATCGAGAGCCACTTGACATTTGCAAAGGATTATGGGTGTCCTCTCCATCTCTTCTCAAGTTCCCAAATTTACAATGGTCTTAATTTAAAAGTTAAGCCAGGGGATCAGTTGCTTAGTCTGCTGCTGGGGTGCCCTTTAAAAAAAGGAAAAAGAAAGGAGAGTGTGTGTGCGTGCCTGTGCAGAGGGAGAGGTGGGGAGCGACCCTCGCGCGCCGGCGTCGCCCGCCTTCAGCCCTGGGCTCCGATCCGCGGCGTTCAGTCGTGGGAGAGGGCTCTGCATCTGGATCTGGGGCTGGGAGCAGCAGGATTCATTCCTGCAGGTGCTGCTGAAGTGCAGGGAGCAGCAGCAGCTGGTAATGAGTTGGTGAAAATGAAAAAGGGACATAAGTAGCTTCTTTAGCAAATCCCCTGGAAATGACATGGAGCCTCTGGAATCGATCGGATCGATCCTCCGAAGGCTGCAGGCTCGTCTCATCCAACTGCCAGTGCAGGGAAAACCATAATGTTATTATCAGCAAAATTCGGAGAAAAGCTACTAGGAAAGCAGCACTCTGGGCACTTTATTTCCATCCTTCCACCAGCAGCTCCGGGCCCGGAGAGCAGGGAAGGAGCGTGCAGGAGCATGCTGGGAGCATCCCAGTCCCATTCCCCGGCTCCGCTGCATGTGCCATGGCTGGTGGGCGCTGGGCCCTGCCCATCTGGTTCAGTTTAGGGCTTGCCTGCAGTGCAGCTGTGGGATTCGGGTTTGCATCTGCCTGGCTGGAGCTGGGGAGCAGGATCCCATCCTGCAGAGTGAGCACAGGGAATGGGGCCAGGAGGGAGGTGGGGGCGTGCAGAAGGTTCTGACAAGCTGTTGGTGTTCCTCCCGTCGTGTACGTGCTGTCATCAGCCGGGGCTGCTGATCTGCTCTGTAACACTTTATGAGGTTCCTGTAATTAGTTTCATATCCTTCATCTGCAGCGTGGTCTGAGCTTTCCGAGTCCGTGCTCCTGGACAGCCCCCAAGCTGCCTCCTCACGTGGAGGATGTCGACACCCCAGTCCTGCAGCTAAAGCTTTGCTCTCTCAAAGTGAAACAATCCTCAAACTTGAACTGCTGTACCTTCTCCAGACCTCTGCAGAAATAGGATGAGGAAAGTTTTCCTCTGAACCTTAGTCTGGGAAGAGGAGTCTTAAATCTCCCAGTCGCATCCATGAGTTCAAGGGGCTTTTCCTTGAAGAACTCAACATTTCTTTGTTTATGTTTCTATAATCCTGTTGGGGAAAAGGGGCAATAAATTAGTTTTATTACATGTGTCCTGGGAAGTGTACAGGCCAGGCTCAGAGATCCCAAAGCAGGTGTGTCTGACACTCCATGGGATTGTGTCAGGGCATGCAGTGCATGGCCTGGGATGGGGGAGGCTGGGGGGAACCCCAGGGAGCCTGTGCTGGTAGATGGGCTCATTTGGGTGTTTGTCATTGCAGTGAGGTCACCCTGGGCTCCTGGAACCCTCCAGGCCGTTGGAATCTTTGGGCTTTGGTGCAGCTGCACCCAAGAAGGGGAACGGCTGGGACATGTTACCACTGTTTGTTTGGGGCTTGTCCTCCACAAACTGTGATCCTTTGACTCTTTTGGACACAGTATTTAAACTAAAGTGCATCATTAGAGAGGTGTGTTGATACAACTGCGTGCTGTGCATATACCATCTATCACAGGGATATGAGGATATTTATTTTACCCACTGAAAGTTTGCCAGTTTGTGGAAGGCCTAATTCTCAGGAGTTACAGGCATCGCTGCTTCCACAGAATCAATTAAACCAACATCAGCTTAGCATTTCGGAATCACAGATTTTAGAGGGCTCAGATGTGGTCGTATGTGACCTTTGTAGCAAGACTGTAAATTTTGAAATACAGCCGTTGAGGAGTATGAAATAAAACTGTGAAATGAGCTAAAGTTAGAACAGTGTTATGGAAATATGTGTAGCAGTTGTTGTCTGAATGGTTTATGATAGTAAAAATAGGGAGAGATCAGCCTTTTCAGATTCATAAACTATTAAAATGAACATGCAGTACTTCTAAAAATTTTATTGTCTGGAAAATTTCATTAATTTTGGATGCATTTGTCTTTCCCTTCATAATGAGCTACATTGATGGACTCTCTCAAACACTGTCGATACCTGAGATGTGTATTGTCCATAGAGGGTATAGGATGATGATTTCGGGTGGGAACTGCCAAGACACTGCAGGGCTGGACAAGGGTGGAGAGGGTGGGCAGGTGTCTGTCAAAAACCTGCTGGGACTGCTCACAAGATGGGCTTAAACCATCACACTGCCGACAGGGGAGGGCTGGGAAGGAAAGGCCACTGCTTGTTGCCAGTTTCATTCCATGGCAATAAAAGTGTTATAATCTTTCTGAATGCATGAAAATTCAGGTACCTTTTTGTATTTTCTAAACCACTTGATTTTGAAGTCACACCAGGCAGGAGCACCGGGGTGGAGCGTTGGGCTGTGCCCTGACTGCTGCCCTCATTGAACTGTCCAATTCATCCAGGTCTGCAGTGGGAAACAAGATGAAAGATACTATGGAAGAGCTTACAGAGCTTCACTGATAATTCACTTCTCTTATTTTACTGACCATCTTGTTTCTGGTTGTCCCACTGTCAGTTCACTGGCAATGGAAACTCAGCCTTGTGGGGCATCCCACCGTATTTTTGGTCTCATTCTTAGAAGAAAAGACCCTCTCAGGATAAATGCTTCATTTGGAAAACAGTGACAGCAGAAATATTTCCCTTTCAATCCGAACATATGCTTTGGATACAGCCTAAAAATCTCTGTCCTTTCAGTCTCCACTCAGGTTTGCCAGTTTGGGGCTGTTTTCCCTGCAGTCTGGTGCTGGCTGTCCCCAGGGGTCTCATACTGAGGTGCTGTGCTGCAGCAGCAGTCCCTGGATGTGACCCCCATGGATGGATCAGGATGGGCCCAGCACTGGCTCTGCTCAGTGAGCTCAGGCTGCAGGTACTGCTCGCTCAGCCCTATGGGCTGGTGCCAATTCAGATGTAGCAGCACTATTCTAAAACCTTCTGGGTGGTTTGGGTTTTTTAATTAAAACCCTTATGAACAAATCAGTATGGACTTTATCCTTCAGGCAGAGAAGGATGCATTTACTTTGAAAGTTAATGATACATCCCAATCGTTCCCAAGTGGAGACAGATCTCTAGGCACCATCAGGTAACAAAAGCTGAATTTCTCCTGTGTGCCACTTGCAAACACAGAACAAACCTCATTATTCCCAGGACTTCCTTTAAGAGTCCTCCCCCTCCTGATTCCTCCCTCACCTTAGTTCCGGCTCCCAGCCCAGGCACTCACAGAGCTTTTAGAACGTTTCCTCCATTGCCCTTTCTGTCAGAAAAGTCTGGCAGCTTTTGGAAGCCCCCTGACCCACCACGTGGGTCCCCCAGCTGCGCTGGCACGCTGCTCCGGGTGCTCCAGGTTATTGGGGGGAGCAGGGAATGCACATGTATTTACTGAAGGTACTTTATAAATCAATACCTTGTTTTTGAACTCAGGTCAATAGGAATAACTCAGAAACACAACCAAAAACTACTGCAACCCTAAACCAGCACTTTCAGAGTATCGATTTTGTTGAAGAGTGTCTTTTCCTGGCATTATTCACACAGCATTGATGAACAGTTTCATGCAGTCAGGACTGTAAATAAGGGTGAGTGGGTGTACCTGCACCAAGGCCGTGTGTGCACAGAGGGGGGGTGTGCACAGAGGGGGGGTGTGCACAGAGGATAAGTGTGCACAAAGGGTGGGTGTACCTGCACAGAGGGTGAGCGTGCACACATGTGCACGCAAGTGCAGGCTGTGGGATGGAAAAAGGCCTGTTATGTAGTTTGTGGGGATTATAAAAAGCAAAGTCAGGAGGTGATGCAGTTCAGGTTCTTTTAAGGTCATTCCTGTTTTCCTTTAGAGTTACAGAATAAAACATATTGTTGTGGATCAGTAAATATTAGTGTCATTAACTTAGCCTCATTAGCAGATAAAGGATTATGTAAATACTTGACAGTTTTTAAAAGCAATAGTTTAAGGTACTAGTTTGATTCAAACCAATAAAAACTAAACCCAGACATGCACATGCAAAGCAAAGCCAGTCTGGCCACTGGAGGAACTGGAGACCCTTCTGGTTCCAGAGACTCTAAATCTTGTGTTTAAGTCCTCAGCTTTGGCTTTACTTAGAAAAGGTTTTTCCATCTTTAATTTAATGGTAAGATTTCAAAAAAAAAAAAAAAGGAGGAAAAGCCATCTCTGTTTAGTCACCCTGCAATCAGGTTGCTTTTTATTGTGATCATACTGTGACCCTCAGTTAAAGATGTGTGTATGGAGTGCACAAGGAGCACGTTGGAGCTGCAGAAACAGTCTCCAGGTCACCAGTCTCCAGTCACCCCTCCTCCCCTTGTCTCCTCTGCAGGAACATAGGGAGCTGCTGAGATCTCTTTCCATTGCTAAAGAAGCAAATAGTTGACATTTAAGATTCATATATATATAAGAATTAATCGAAATAAAAAAATAGGAGAAAAAAAACCCCAAGCTTTTTTTGGAGGGGGAGTGGACACAAATCGGACACAAACCAGAATAAAATACCTGAATCTTACAGGTACCTCTATCTTCTTAGGGATATTTTCCAGAGGAAAAAAATGCCCCTTTAATCAGCTCTCTTTGGAGAGAAATTGTCTTCAGAGTTTTAGATTCTACTATTGCCCACCACCAAGCATTTCTGTAGGTAAACATGGTACCAGGAGAACGATTTACACTTCCAGGTAATCAGTTAACCCCACTGGAGCTCCTTACACGTTTTCCTTTGTATTACTTTTATCTGTTCTTTGCAGTACAGCTGGTGATAAAATATCCTAAATATCCACCCATAAAGGTTCTCACAAGATCCTTCATTAGATGAATTCTCTAAGTCTTATGTATGTTTTTGCTTGTAATGAGACTCACTTGGGATTTTGATGTTTCTGGAGAATGGGTTGTAGCTGCTCACTGTTGAGTCCTGTCCACTCAGGCTCCTGTTTTCCTGCAGGGCAAAGACTTTCCACACATGCAGGTGCCTCAGGCTAACACAGGGTTCATAAGGCCTCTAGTCCTTGCCCAAAAGTCATCTCAGACTTCTGTATCAATCATTTTTTTCCTGAATTATAGTTCAGTGAGAGGGAAGCCAGGCTAAAATGTCAAGATTGTTCATAGTAATGTTATTCCAGCCACAGAGGAATAGGCATTTTGCACGTGGATAACGTGCTCAGGCACACAGTGGGATTCTTGGAGCTGTCCTGTGCAGGGCCAGGGGTTGGATTTTGAGGAACCTTGTGGGTCCCTTCCAACTCAGGATATTCTGTGATTCTGTGATTTTGTAGTTTACCTGGAAGGAAGGAAAGGCCAGTCCATATGGACTCAGATTTCCTGAAGTGATTGGAAGTGCTGTCAGTGTGTGTGATACCAGCAAGATCAGACCCTCTGATAGGATTAGCACTCATTTCACTACGCACTGACTGATCTCCTGCAGAAACATCCCAGTGTGGGAGCTCTGAGGAGCAGAACACAGATGGGACCTTAGGGCATCATGTCGTCTCAGGGACATCAGGCTTGTCTGGTCAAGGTGAGCACAGCCCTGCCACAGGTGATGGCTCTGAGCTGCTCAGAATGGCAGAAATATGGAAAAGGCCTTGAAAAAGAAGCAGCTACTTGCCTCAATGGAAGAGAAGCTCTTTGTAGTTCCCTGTCCTTGCTCACGATGAGGCTGCGTTCTCTCTCACCCACCTATCTGAGACCAGCGGTTATCTTCAGCTACAGCAAAAATAGCTGCCATGTGAGGGACATGCATTATTAATTTCTTGGGGTTTGGCCGTACACTTTGCAGTCCCTTATTGGCTGTTACTAATTTTGGGGGTACAAATTTGCTCTAATTCAATTTGGCTAAGAAAAACATCTTGATAATTTAGGGTATGATACACCTGCAGCTGCTCAAATTTCCTCCTTGACTATCAAGTTTGTCAATTTGTCGTCTTTCTGAAGAACTTGTTGCCTGCCTTTGGTATCTCAGGTGAACTCCATGATCTCACCCTGAGGTGTTAAGAATCGCTGAGGGCTATCAGAACTTGTGTAAATTACAGCGATGCAGACAGCACGTTGAAAAATCAATAAGTAATGAAATAGTACTGCCGTGAAGTAGCCAAGAGAGCAATGGGTGAAAAAATCCCAAGGACTCGGTTTCATTTTGTCAAAGTATAAAAGATAATGTTCTGCTGTGATGCTATAAAATCATCCCCACTGGCCAAAGAAAATTGAAATACAAAAGAGCAGTGCGGAGGTGCGGGTACGCTTCCTCCTGGATCCTGCATCCTCCTCCCCGCGTTGGCGGCGATCTTGGCAGGCACTCACCCTTCTGATCAAGCTGGGAGTGGCTCCTCTGCCTCTGCATGCTGTGGGCTAATGTCAGCTCACATCAAGTGTCGTTTAAGCCTCTTTCTAATTCCCAGTAATCCTCACATCTACCCATCCCGAGTTATCTCATATGGGCAAGCTGGGAAACACCAGCAGAACATTTGCCCTGGAAGGGCAGCACTCCCTGATGCCTTTCCCAGTGCTCTGAAGGGAACTGGTCATGGGTTTATGTCGTCCTTGAATTGTCCTTCTTAGCCTGAGGCTGCACATTTCTGAAATACAATACAGTAAAATTAATTTCTCTGTAGGCGAATCCATAAGACTTAGTTTTCCATGAAGGCCATGCTCTCACCTTACTCTCTTCATCCCATGGCAACACCTACAGCTCTTTCCATTTCTCTGTCATGTTGGGACTGTGTGTTGGGACTAAAGCAGCCAAGAGCCATGCTGGCCACATGGGCTGTGCTGCAGGTGGGCTCCTCTCCCTGGGAATGCTGCTTCCTCCAGGCAGCAACCCCTTTCTCAACAGGAACACTGCTTCCTCCAGGCAGCAACCCAGTCCTCAACATCTGTAGTCTCACAGAATGTCTTTGAGACTTCTCCTCTTCTTTCATTTTAGCTTAAATTGACCAAATTGGGTGTGAGGTGGGAATGACCAGGCAAGCAATCTCTCTTCCTGATGAAGTCCTTAGAAAATCAGGTTCAAAAAGAGCAGTTGGCTCCGAAAGGAGAAGAAAAATATTGAGCTGAAACAAATTTTCCCAAACCGGGTGTTGCCATGAGAGTCTTTCACTTAAATCCATAAACTCTGAGCTTCTCTCAAATGAATTCTTAGAGTTGATGAGTTTTTTCCACATGGATATGTAAGATAGTTAAAATGTATTTAAACAAAATGAATTACTGAAATACCACTAAATCAAATGTGTCTTGTGAAAGATAAACCAGCATTTTTTGTGAAGAGAGAGTCCCCCCACTTCAGGCTTTCTGGCTAATCAGCCTATTATCCTCTCTGTAGATCTGTGAAAGGAATCGGTTTTAAAAGACACTGAGCTGCTCTTTGATCCCAGGAGACCAAAAAGCCAGGTTGGATAATGGTCCTGCACAGATTTTCTCTGGATCCTTTTGCCTGTGCTTTCTGCATGCTGCCTGGAAAGGTGGGTTCTGTGTCAGCTTCTGGGGGAGACTCTGCCAGAGGCAGCCAGAGAAATGTGGTCCTTGGGAAAGGAGGAGAGAAAATGGTTTCCTTACTGTGCACAAATGATCTCTTTGATAAGGATTAATGCTCGCTGGGTAAGCAGGCACAGGATTGGAACATCCTGTGGGGAGCCTGGGCATGCTGCTGGCTGCACTGGGAGCAGGGACATCAGGGGATGCTGGCTCCATGTCATTGGTTCCAGTCACCTCCACAGACCATCGGTGCCTTTCTTTACTCTTCCCTGATTTTGTTTCATTATGGGGCAGCGGGTAATGAACAGCTGCTATTGCCCCAGCAAGAGTGTCTGGAGGGAGATGGCAGGAACTCGTGTTCAGGCATTCAGGAAAACCAGGTAGGGCTTGAGTGAAAAGAGCCCATTAACTTCAGTGACTTTGGAGAGGGCCCTTTGTTCTTTTCAAAGTTGTTATGGGTTACAGAACTCAAAAGCCTCTTTTCTTGCCCATTATTAATGCAGTGCAGTGAATCACTGTATTTGGCACGGGCACTTTGGAGTGTTCGAGATACTGCAGGACTGTTTGCAAGGAAGGAGCACGTAAATACTGAGAATATCTCAAGGAATTCAATGGAGCAGAATAGGTACACCTTGGAAGCAGAAGTCATTTCTTTACATGGGAGCATCCTATTGGTGTAAATCTAGAATGTTCCATAGTGCATTCATGACAAAAACTGGGGGGAAACATTTACAAACCAGTGACACGGTGCAGCTCTTTGGCCTTCCTGCGCTGTCAGACACAGCGTGTGGTGCACACACCCCATGTTTCCAGGAGACTCTCCATGCTGGGGACTCCAGTCGGGATGCAGAGCCTCCCTGCCTTTTCCCACCACCCTGACAAGTCATCTGCTGCCACTGCAAACTCCAGTAAAGGCTGACCAGTAGTCCTGTCCTGGCGAGTACACAGCACATCCTGAGACATTCTGTGCTGGTGTTCCACAGGAGAAACACCTGGTAGTTACACTTCCCATTCTGAAATGCTGTTTGCAGC
This sequence comes from Manacus vitellinus, assembly GCF_001715985.3. Taxonomy (NCBI): domain Eukaryota; kingdom Metazoa; phylum Chordata; class Aves; order Passeriformes; family Pipridae; genus Manacus; species Manacus vitellinus. Next base: position 9,101,772 of record NW_021938838.1, read on the forward strand.
TGCTTCTGCCTTTGTCTGGCATAACCCACTTCGACTGGAAATTCTTCATTTCTTCTATAGGCTGTCTTTTTTCTCCCACCAATGAAATTGTTGAATCCTTTAAAGAAAAACTGAGTTAGGGATACACTAGTTTGTTTATATTAAGGAATTCTACCAACTTTTCCTCAGAAATCTCCAGCCCAGATTTCAAACACAAAAATTTGGCAGACAGTGGATTTTGCATCAGGGATTTATCTGTTGTTTGCCTACATTGTAGGCTTTAAAGAAAGTTCCAAATCCTGCACTTCTCAGATGTGCAGGAACGTGGGGTTAGATCAAGCAGGTGTCCAGGAGGCTCCATGCATGGTAGGCACAGTTCAGCCAGATGTTGAGGTTGTCCCTCAGTTTCAGTCAGAGCTGTTGCTGTATCTCACTGAGGTGCTTGTGTTAGGGATGTGTGATGCTCTTGAGAATTTTTGTGTGTTTGGTGGTTCCTCTTGGGCTCTATGGTAGAAGCTACAGAATAAGATTGGTTTTGGCACTTCTTGTCCCTTCCCTGTGGGAAGGAGGAGCTTCCATTGTCCATATAACATGGACTCCATGACAGCACGTAGGGTCTGTCCTCTGGCACTTTGCTGGGGAGGGAGAGAATCATCACCAGTAGAGGGGAGGGGGCAAGACAAGATCATCCATATCTGACTCTGCACTGAAAGAGCCAGATGATGTGGCAGCACCGCCTTTCTCCAGGATTGGAGGCTGATGGGAGCAGGAGGAGGCTCAGACCATCTGATGTAGGAGGAGGTAGCTGGTGCTGATCCACAGCCAGGCTCATGGCACAGCGTTCACTGGACACAATGGTGATATTGGAAATACAGGGACAATAAAAATGGCAAATCATGTTGGCACTGCGTGGTGAACACACCATGATGGTGTCAGCATGATCCATAGGTTGCCCATCTGAGCCGGCATTGGGCAGCCCGTGGTTCCTGGGCTCTGAGTGACCCCTGCTGGGGCCAGCACGAGGGAGGAGGAGGAAGGAGCAGGGGTTGAGGTGGAGGACGCTGCTGGCTGCAGGACCCCTCTTTTGTCTGCTCCAGAAGTTGGAAGTAGCAAATCAGCCTAAGAAAAGGAGAAGAAAGGATTATTTGATGGTTAAGATGGTTGAATGCTGCCTTGGAAAACTGATTGTTTTCCCTTCCTTTACTACCTTTTCTCCTTTGTGATGCTGGTTAATTCACTTCAACCTAACTTTTCACAGACTGTTACTAATTGGGTATTCTTCAATTTCTTCATGGTTCATTTGGGATGCAGGGCTCTGAATTTGTACTCAACTGCTGCTGAAGACCATTTTGGACACATAAGGAGTGATCTGAGAAAACAGTTTGTAGACCTCTCTTAATTAGGCATCCGCAGTTAGAAGATACATTTCCTTTAATCACTATAGATCTCAGCTCCGCAGTCAGTGCAATAGAGGTAATAATAGCACCTTGGATCACAAGGGATTTGAGGAAAAGCTTACAAGGAATTTAATAACTTGGACGTCAGAGCAGCATTTGAATTCTATAAAGTAAATAAAGGGAACCATGCATTGAGCAACGAAGGGAAAATATGTATGTGTGTTCTATATAATGTATCAGAACTGTGGAAATGTGGGGAAAAAATAGTGGTGGCCCCCAATTCATAACCTGTATGATGGGGGAGGGGGTCTCTGCATTTCTAATCCAGTCCTTTTCATGTGCCTTTCTCTGATCTGTCATTAACAGCCTGTTTTAAGTGTCTCTGTCTCCTCACACAACATCTCCAGACAAAGTCCTTTTCCCAGGAAACCCTTAAAACTTAATTCCTTCCTTGCACATTTAAAATGGAAGAAACCAACAGGATAAACAACATTTTTTCGCAAAGGTGATTCACAAGGAAATCTTCATGACTGATTCACATCCCAGTATAATTGCTCATTCTTGTCTTCCTGAGCTTCCCTCTCCATGAACACCTCTGTTCTATTTATACACATCTTCCATTACTGATATTCTTACCCAAAACAAATCTAAAATTCAGTTTAGGAGATCTTCTATAGCAGTTTAGAAATTTATTTTCTGTGAGTGTTTCTGCTAGTAAAATCAAATTGCATAAAACTTGGTGGAAAGGTAAATGTGGAGAAGCTCACCACGCAGAGCACTTCTACTGCTAGATTTGAGACCATCCCCCAAATTTCATATTCGAGAGGCTGTGTGAGATAGACAAAAACAGAGTGAGCATTTCTTCTTTCCTAGCAAAGGATATGGCAAAATGAGCAGCTTAGGGAGCAACTCCTCCTGCTCCAGGTGGCTGGTTCATGGGTGTTGAAGCGAGCGGCAGCTCTGGAGGCAGCAGTTCCAATGTTGGGTGTCCAGTGTCAGGATGCTGTTGGGCATGTTGGGCATATTGGGCTGGTTCCCACATCTGCAGACAGGCTTTCTGTGGAGGTCCTGGGCTGCAGGAGCAGCCGAGGGGATGGCTCTGCCATGCTTAGCCCAGGCTGGGGAGAGCCATTCCACCGATGACGGTGGTGGGTCTCCCTGAGCCCTGCCACCCACCTCGTAGAGTAAACTGGAGGGGCCTGGAGAGGGATGGGAACTACATTTTCGTCAGAAATAGGTTCTTTTTGGTTTTGAGGACAGAAAATAAAGAAAACAGAGGAAAGCAGCATTTAAAAGCTTTCTATAGCACTTTCTACTTGGAGCCCTAAAATTGTGACGCGATGCCGTCAGAGCTCCTCTGAATGACTTGATGAAGGTTTTTTTTGTTTTGGTTGCTGCACTCTTGGGACTCATTGGAGTGGCAGGATTAAAATTAATTAGAGGCTGTTTGGAGGGGGCTTTGGAAGATGGCCTGGGGCTATACTTCAGTCTGGTTGTTAGAAGCAATATCATCACCGCCTCCTCTCCCAGTGAACAGACCTGCGCTGGGGCGGCTGCGGGGAGCCACAGAACATCCAACGCAGACATCAGAGCAAAGACTTCCTCCCAAAGAGATTACTTACCACAAAACCAGTGGATCTACCTGCTGACAACCCCAGAAATATGTCTTGTTTCATTTTATGGTTTCTAAAAGAGGCTGCTTTATGAAGCTCTCCAGAATCTTGATGAAATACCCATGCGAGGATGTTCATTTTCCTCCCTTCTTACCATGAATTATGTTGATTAGTGTGGCTGGGAAGAGATGAGAGGAAAAGCTCTGTTCCAGCAGCTGGAGTTTGGTTTCATTTGCTCTGTTTTGCAAAGAATGGGCAACCAAAGCCACCAGTGAGGAAAATGGACAAATAACCATTTCAAACCACCCGTCAGCCTAACTTTGAGGTTTCCTTATTGGTTGCAGAACAGATAAAGTGCTGCATCTGAAAATTTGTGTCAAGTTTTCAGATGGCTTGTGCATTTGTAGACCTGTAGATAACCCTTTATAGTCAGCCCCTCTGTACAGTAGGTTAATACTTACCTGATCCAGATTCCTACACAGGCAGAATTAGTAGAACCCAAGAATTTAAACTTTTAGGATGAATTTTAACTTGTGGTCAAATCCTGCTGACATTGTAAGAGCTGCCATGTCATACCCAGTTGCTGACTCTGTATTATAATGGCTCAGAAAAAGTGAGACAATATCTGGCTTCCTATGGCAGGAATTAGTAGAAGTAGCTAAAAATTGTCAGTTAATAGTGGTATTAACTTTTAAAAACTAGTGAACTGGTCCTGCAAGTACAACCTAAAGTAATTTGGTTTCTCCAACTCTCATATCTTTTTTTCTGATTTCCCTTTCCATGCCAGTAATATCTACTGATCAAAAGTGCTTAAATATGCAGGAAGAACTAGTCACTTTAGTGTGTTTTTTTCTACTCTGTATCCTGTGTGCTTTGGAAGTAAACAAATTCACACAAGGCAAAATCATTTGGTGCCACTGTTAGCTCTTCTTAATGAGTCATTCCAGAACAGGCATTATTTTTCTCAGGACGAGCTATGTCTCCACGGCGTTCTCAAAATTTTAACATTGATTTAGAAATACCTATTTTTCATACTTCAGTAGCAGTAATTGTGTTGTTTTCTCTCAGCATCTTAGGATAACTGCATTATTAAAGGTGAATATTTAGTGCTAAAAATACAAAATAGCAAACCAGCTAAGCTTCCAGAAGTTGGACTCATTATCCTCAGGGTGTGATTAATGAGTCCTTAATTGAAAACTCAGTAAAAATATCAATATACAGTATAAGAACAAGCAGCAAATGCTATTTAAAAATTATAAATCTTTTGACTTACATTAGATTTACAGGTTTTCTGACTCAACGTGCTAAAACTGTGGATGGCAGCATTCAAAGTTGAGTGTTGCTGGGTTCATGATGGCAAAACTTAATTGATTTCCACTTTAGACTCTAATGGAGTTGGGTGGGAGTGAGTGATACTGGGGCAGCAGCATCTGTGCAGATGAGCTACTCTAGGAATTATAAGTGCAATAAGTAGTGTCTCCTAAATTTTCCCAAACCAACAAGTAATTGTTTAAAAGTATAAAGGACATAATTCAGAGCTGCAGCACACAGCACTTGATCCTAGAAAGAAACAGAGAAGACTTTGGAGTCTTGGTTGATGAGTAATTCCCATCTTCCCTGGATGTGCCTGTGAAGCAATAAAATGAATGAGGGGAAAAGAGTTGTTATTTCTCCAGATATTTTCCTTAACCCAGTTTCAGGCATGAGTTGGACTGGCACAGTAACAGAGCCCTTACAGCCAGAGCCCTTCCTCCTCCCTATCTCCCCTCTTCCTCTTGCACATTCCGAGCAAACAGAATTCATTATCTCATCTCAGCATTGCAGCTTTCTAAGTTCAATGTCAATAGCGAGTTAGGAAAGGGCAGGCGGGTCAGGGATTAGGACTCCGAACTGTCCTTGACGTTTCTCTGTAGGATGATCTGCTGTTTGCATCAGCCAAGGGAAAAAAATTCCGTCTCCTCTATCCTGGGAATGATCAGGATGAGAAAATGTCACATTAGGGGCTGACAGAGCTCTGATAAGAATGAGATAGAAATGGCAGGGAGTGAAGAGACACAGAGGGGCAGAGACACAAATACTGCCATTGTAAGTTTAAAATTTCATTTTTAAGTATATTTGCGAGTGCACGTTCTGTTTTCTTCCAGCGCTTCAGTTCGTGGGCTACTTTTTCAAGCAGTTTCATTTTAAGAAAGTCTGAATCTATTTTTATTTGATTTGATTTTACAAGTTCTGGAAAGGTCATCCCGCCTGGCCTGGAAGCTGCAAATACATTCACTCCCACAGAATTACTTATAAGCACGAAAATAGTTTCCACTTTCAAAAGTATCCATACGTTCTTGGAGTTACCAGCTTGGTCTGAATTCTCAGGCTTAGAACAGGCTGAAAACGAAGTGTTTAGATGAAAATATTTTTGAAGTGTGATGACCTCTGAACACAAATTAAATACCTGCTTTATAAAAAATCACTGTGCTAGGAATGATTTGGGTTTTTTCAAGTTTCCATGCCCTTATTATAAATTTGATAAATTTGGAGAGAAAACTAATCATGTTATTCATACTGGGTTTAGTGTTTCATCCAAGTAATGTTGTCAGGGTAGGCACTGAGGTCTGTACATGTGCACACACCCACCCCCAGCTTCACAGCGATCCATCCGCCGTAGGTGTGTGTTAAGTAACGTCACCTGAGCACCTGCTCTCACAGAGGCATTTCAGACTGGTTTGATTTGCTACAGGAACATGTGGTGTAAAGGCAGAAAATACAGCCAAGGAGTCATAGAATAATTTAGGCTGGAAGGGCCCTCTGGGGATCATTGGGCCAGGCCCCTGCTCAAGGCAATTACAAATAGATGGAGTTGCTCAAGGACTTCTCCAGTCGAGTTTCTGCTCAGTGCAAGCACAGACTAAAATGAACCCTTCTGTATCTCTGTGGTTCCGTGTTGTCTGATATGGACAGTAGCAAGAAACTTTATCTGCTGATGGCAAGCACCAAGTAAAACATCTTTACTCTCACCTCAGATGTGCCACAACTCTGCCTGAGGGAAGCCAATTAAATAGATATAAATAAACATAAGATACATTAAATATTACCACACATATCCATATTAATTACAGAAATAACTGCATGTGACCATAAAGTGAAAATAACAAAATGCAGATGAAAAAGAATGATCTGCTTTGGATGGTTCCAGCTCTGTGGACAAGTCCAAATAGACATGAAAGTCCTTGTGCCTCCATCTATACTTTCTGAGGCTGCTGGAATTCTGTGTAACCCTTCCTCAGAGCAAAGATGGAAATTGACTGTAATTAATGCCACACACTTTCTCTTGTTCTCCTCAGTCCACATTTCCCTCTTCTGCTCAGATATTTTCTACCTGGAGTCTATAATTTTAATCAAGCTATATCTGTTTTGAGATATTTTCTTGCATTGACATCATTGTAATTTAGACACTCAAAGACAGGAGTTCTCTGGATTTGTGCCTCCCTGCCCTGGCTGGTTCCTGTTTGGTTTTCCCAGCTGGGTTCACACTCTGGCCCTTGGTGGCCATTTGGGCGAGTGGGGTGACAGGTCGATGAGCTCCCGGACATGAGGGACTGACTCTCTAAAGGGATGGCAGAAAAGACCTTTTCACCAACCTTCTACCTGGACACAGGTAACCAGCACCTGAGGAACTGTTTGAATCTCTGAGGAAGCTCTTTTTAAGAAAACAAGGGCCATCGAGCCGTGTCTGGGTGCCACAGTCACATGAGCCCATCTGGCTCATCCCCTCCCTGTGTCACACAACGAGGCTGAAGGTTGGCATTGGTGCTTCCAGGCCCCCAGCTCTCCACACTGAGCCCATTCCTGGGCAGTGTTTTGCCATCCCTGTGGCTGTGCTGATACAGCTGGTTCTGAGCCACACTGAAAACCACAAAGAGAGATGACCAGGGTTTAAAAAATCCTAGTCAGACAAAGCCTTCCCTTCCATCTCCAAAAATAAAGGGGTGCATGGAAACAGCTGGACCTTCATGAGCTCACCTTAGCAGCAGAGCAAATGGAATTACATCTCCATAGTGGTTCTGAGCTGGGAAGAAGCTATGCTGAAGTCATTGCTGCTAAACATAATTAAGGGTTATCTAGAACCCCATAATTTCCAGTCCAAAATTGTTGATAAATCTGTATGATTGGATCTGTGTGACCTGCTGTTTTGTAAATCTGAATTAAACACATTAATGTGATTTTAAATTTAGAGAAGAAAATTAAGCTTTTGAAAATACCCACTGCTTGCCCCAAAGGGCATTCCTGGGGGGATAAAACAGGACCTGAAATGTGCTTCACATCAAATGAACCCTCCAGAACTCAGCAGTGTCTTTGGGATAATATGTAGCAACAGCTTTGAATTCAACTTATCCTTAACTTCAAGGTTAATATCTTCTTTCCCAAGGATTCCTCTAACTCTAACTAGAGTTAGAGTATTGTTTATTTTTCTGTTGTGAAGATCCTGGACTCTTCAGCCAAATTCCCTGTTGGTTGGCCACACCTACTGAAGTCCAGGATACACATTTTCCCAATAATCCTGGGTATCACAGTTATGCTCTATATTGCTTTTAGGCCCCTAGAACATTGCATGTAATAAAAAGCGAGCAATTTCTTTTGGGCCATGATGACTGGGAGTGACAGGGTCTGTGGTGGTAAAGGTGGCTGAGTTGAAGTTCCGTGGGTCATCAGTTTCTATTTAAACCTTGCATTTCATCTTAGATCATCTTACATTACTCGTCAAGGCTGTGTGAAAAGCAGAGGTGTTTGAAAGCTGACAGCCAGCACAGCTTCCTCCCTTTAGTTAAAAAAAAAATTGCCAGCAAGTCTTTCCAATGGCATTTTAAAAATCAAAGATATTGGATTTACAGAGTATGTTAATAGAGCAAATCCTTCAGAATTCTGCTGCAGGTGTGTCAGAGCAGAGATGGATGGGGAGGACCCTGTAAGGGCTGCTGCTGTCGCTGCTGCCCAGCCCAGGCTCCAGAAGTGGGGCGGGAGCAATATTATTTCCAAGCATTTTAACTTGCTGCCTGAGAGAAAACAAGTGTCAGTGGCTGTTTGGTGAACCAGCCCTTCCTCAAAGTCGGGGAGTTAAAGTGCTTGGAAATGACAGGTCTGTCACCCCTCGTCCCTGGCTGGAGCCAGTGCAGGTGACGAGTTAAGTGCCGTAACAGCCATCCCCAGCCCGAGCCTGTCCTCATCACTGCTCCTCTGACCTTGGTCTCTGCCTGCATTCAGTCTCTGTGAGACCTTTTCTTCATCTCTCTTTCCTTTCAAAACTTGTCTTGGACCTCACCTACTTTCCTAGGAACGTGATACTCCAGCTTCCCCCAGCAGCACTGCCTGGCTCTCGGAGCAGGCTTAAGGGCATGGAAAGCGATAAAAAGTCTTTAGAATGAAATTATTTCTTGCAAACTTTTAGGCATGATAGATGCCATCACACAGAGGGGACCCAACCCCACCGTGCCCACCCCTGATCCTGCATCCTCCAACAGTGCAAGGGTTCCTCATCCATGAGGAAGGGTGCTTGCCTTTCAGTAGATGAATTTCATCCTTGCATCCTTGCCTTTTTTCCCACTCTGGACACATTTCCAAGCCCAAAAGCAAAAGGAACCTCTTCTGCATTTCCAACCTGAGGCTACCTGAGGTTTTATGAGGTACTTGGCCCCCAGCATGGTCCTTGTGAAGCGGAGGGGCCCATCAGTTCCGTAGAATCTTCTGTGGAATGGTGGTCAAAGAGAAGTCTCTTGGGATGGTGTCTAAGATCCCCGTTAGGCTTTTCTCTGTCTGAAATATTTCAACCCTGGGAGGGAAGCAGCAATGGTCTTTGAGGCGCTCTCTAGTGCAAACTCCATCAAAGGGAAAACAGACACAATGGTGCTGGGACAGGGAGCGGGAACTCCAAATGCTTCCTTAAATGTCAGTGAGTAACGTATCATCCGGGTGTAGCCTGTGTGGAAAAATGAAATTATCTGCAAACAGCTTGGATAGAGGGTAAAAAAGTTAAAAATACACTGTTAACGTGATAAAATAAGAGTGGGTGCTGCAAGCTGTGGCATGCCATGGCTTTCAGGAAGCACAGCCCTGAAGAAGTACAAAAGGCCTTTAGTTTGAGGTAATGAGGTGCATCTAATTATATTTAAGAAAGAACAGCAAGAACTACTTAAGAATACACTACCCACCCTTTTCTTTTCACCAGGGCCAGGCAGAGTCCCAGTCCTGAGACACCGTTATTTTATAAAGGGTGAGGATTTCAGAGAACATCACAGAAAACAAGGTTATTTTCCCATAACTGTGGGAAAAAAAAATGGCAAAGGCTTTCTTGTCTGTTCTCTTCTTCCTCTCAATAACTCCCATTAGGGGAGGGAAAAAAAAAAACACAACAAAAAACAAGCAGGCCAAAATAAGCCCGGCCGTCATGAGAAATGAAGGCTGTCAGAATGACATCTGACACCGGCGGGCCACAGCTGAAGAACAAGGGAAAAGTTTTCGGACGACTGTCACTGACCCATAGTCCCTCGCTCCTAACCTTGCTCTCCAACATATGTTTCTCATTTCCTTGCTTATAGCTGGCCCAAGCTAATGATATGTGTTTTGGCAGCCCTCCCGTGCTTGGCATAGTGCCTGCCTTGTTCTCATTGTCTCCGCTACTTACAGAAACCCCTTTCTCCGTCTTTCTCTCTCTCAGAAAATCAGCTTTGTACAACTCCAAGTATGCAAAGCAGCTCTTGCTGCCAGAGCTACCATCTCCCAGCTCCTCCACCCGTGTCCCCGGCTCTGCGCCACTGGCCAGACATGCCGGCAGAAACACGGGGAGACTGCCATGGAGCGGGACTCGAGCTGGGTGGAAACAGTGGAAAATCAAACATATTGGCCCATTAGAGCCTTGCTAAAAATACGGAGAGCAGAGCTATTCTGAGGGACGATGGCATGGGAAAGCTCTGCCTGGAATCCTGGGTCCCTCCAAGCAGACAGGGCTGTCGAGCAGACGTGGGAAGGGGAACTGGCTCCAGCCCTGGGGGGCAGAGGGCACCGCGCTTGGCAGACGCCGGGACGTCACTGACCGGGCCAGGCGCTGCCAGGGCGTTTGTTTGCTGCCTGCAGTCAGTGGTTATGGTGGATACGAACAGGGAGGGTGTTCTGCAGGAGTCCAGGGCATCCACTGGCTTCTGTGGGACAGGGACCACACCTGGGAGTGTTCGGGTTTGGCCTGGATCCCACTTCTTGGAGCACTACTGATTGGGAGTGTGGGACAGAGCTGGAGCGTGAGGGCTGCCCTCGCCTCTCAGGGCTCAGGCACTGTTGGATCCTGACACATGGGTATTTGCTTTGTGTTGGCATGGGGGACCGTGCCCACAGCATCAAAAGAAAAGGCCACTGCTTCTTCACAAGGCACAACCAACCCAAAACACCACAGCAAACAGAACAAGTGGCAGCAGAGAGCGACAACACCGGGCTGCAGACCAGCTCTGCCCCACAGGTGTTCGATGAATCTCAGTATTATCTTCTCGTAACCTTCCCCATACCAAAAAATACAGTCTATGTGTTAGTCTGGGCACCGTTTTGGCCACCTTGGGTAAAATCACAGGTTTTTAGAAACTCTGCAACTTCTTCAACATGTGCTTTTCTCTAGACATAGGGATATATGTTTATGTACTGAAGGCTCCATAACCTACTTGTCCTCTGTGCGTGTATCTTTTTTATATAAATATTTTGAGTCAGTGTGCAAACTGACATTATTTTGTGCTGGCAAAGGCAGGGTAACAATGGTGATGTAAAATCCAGTACATGATGCTCAGTTACATCGGTGTATAGAGGGTGTTCTGTAGGACTTTGCACCCAATGTGACAATTTTTAGGCTATTCCCACCTTTTTTATATCCAGGGCAGGGTGAAGGACTCACACTAAGTCTTATAAATCATCAGGAATTAATCTCTGGCAAGAAGAAAGCCATACCATCATTTTAAAGACACTGAGCCAGTTAACTCCACCAGCAGCCACTCCACTGTGTTTGGTGCAAAATATTTATGTTCATTTTTGAAAGAGAGAACAGCAGAATTTCAGCAGTGAACTCGTCCTCAGTGTGATGAAAGTGAAACTTAAATTTTTCCTTCTTTCCTCCTCTCTTTTCTGACACTGTCATCCACTTTAGTGCCTGCTCTTTTAGAGCCTGGTCCCGTGTCACCGAAGTTAATGGGAGATTTTCCATGCGCATTGTCTGCGAGCAGGAGCAGGCCATTACCAGGGCTCGTCACCCCTGCGCCACATTCAGCTGTTTCCTCTTTGTTCCTGCTCCTTGTAGCAAGGTCATTGCTGAACACTTTTTATTCTTCCCCTGCTCTATCCACAGAAACCGTTTCTCACACAGGAACTTCACTCGGCGCTCTGTGATCTCGGGTGCATCACTGCAGCACCCCCCCTATTTCTGTCCTTCCTGGTTATTGGGGTGTAATTTGGGCGAGAAGAGACCTTTGGAGGTCACTGTGTCCAAAGCCCTGCTGAAAGCAAAGCCAACAGAAATCAAGCTGCCAAAGGCCCTCTCCAGTCAGGCATTAAAACCTCAGTAGCCTCCCTGGACCCCTGTCCCACTTTTTGACTGATTTCATGAAACATTTGTTGATGTGTCACCCTTCCTGCACACCCCACCAGGACCTGGCTCCGTCCCCTTGTGCCGTGGGTGCACGGCCCCCATTTCCCAGGCTGTCCCTCTTATCCCCTCCAACCTGCCTGGCACTCCAGGGACTGCTGTCAGTTCGGATTCATTCCTGAAGCTCACTCTGAGTGTCCATGGGCTCCATCTCCCGGTCTCGGCATCACGGGACAGGGAGCCAGCTGGGGCCAACAGGTGCCTTGTCCTGCACCTCACAGTCCCCCTGAGCAGGATTCCTGAGACCAGCTGAGAGTGTCTCACACTCCAAGGGCTCCGGCTGCTGCCAGGAGTTCTCAGACCCTGTCTTGGAGTGATCCCAAAGCCAGCTCACCTGGACAGCCGTGACAGCTGATTCCCCTGTGTGACCCGAAGCACCTCTACATCTTCTTTCCTCTGTCCTTATCTCCCCAGTAAATCGGTGTCTGACCATAAATCCAGAACGTCTTGCCAGGTTTTAGAGCTGCTGCTTTAGAGGTTCCAGGGGATACAGAGAGAGGAAAGTTGCATTTTGGAGATCTGTGAGTTCTACAAACTGGCATAAGAGTAATAAAGAAGCACCAAGGTATTTTTAAGGCACAGAATGAGAGAAAAGGGCGAGAAGATGTGTCTTGTCTCTCAGAGCAACAGCTGGAAGTGGGTGATTAGAGGCTGGTGAGTTTGTTGGGTGAGGCTTGGCCAGGTGTGCGGACAGGACCCTTCTCTTGGTGTGGGGCTGGGTGGGTGCTGCAGGAGCACAAAGGGCTGCGGCGCAGGGCGGGAGAGCTGGTGTTTAAATGGTTAAAATATCACCACATTTGGCTGTCTTGGGTTTCTCATAAACATTCAGCGAAGCACTTTCGTTCAATCACACATATTAACTACTTAAGTTCCCCTCTCCAAGGATGTGGATTGTTATTTTATGCCAAATGTGCTGTAATTAAGTTTGACATAAGCACATGGATTAAATATGTGGTTTGGTGTGCAAATGGGAGATGGCTTTTCCTTCTGGCCATATGGAGGATGCAGCCACATGATTTGACGTGTAGGGAAAGAATTCTTTACACTTTATTTTGTTATTCAGCATTGTCTCTTTTATTAAAATTGCTCAGGTTCATCAGCTGGTACCAAGAACATTGATGTTGGTTTAACCACTTGAGGAGGAAGGTAACACCGAGCATTGCCCTTTTTCCATGTACTCCCTATGAAATACATGCATATTTAACATGTGCATACACTGATATGTTAGGGACAGCATATATTGGGTAATAATAGGTTATTTGTGAATTGTCAGAGATAGACTACATGATTGGTTTTAATTGTCCAACCCTGTTAGAACACTGTGCCTTGCAGTGGTGTAACATTGGTGTGCACTTCTTGTAAGTTATGGTTTGCAATGATAAAGAGACCTCAGCTAAGGGCCTTTACATTATCATTACTACTACTACTACTACTATTGTTATTATTATTATTATTATTATTATTATTATTATTGCATCCTACTTTAATGTCAATAGCATCTAAACCAGAACATGGTTGTCATGGTGCTTGCCACTAAACTCATAAGAAAATGTGACATTTATCCCATAGATAATACTGTCTAGTTTAAGGCCAAATAAAAATGGTGATAGAAAAAAACATGGAGGTAAGAAGACAAGGAAGAGGAAGATCATATCCTCATGATCAGTGGGCACAGGAAATGATCATTTCAAATTCAATACTGCATTGTAAATGCCATAAGAAAACAAGCTTTCCATGTTCCTTGACAAGTTCCTCCTCTCCTATGAAAGGTGGCCCTAGAGTCAGTTGTTATTTGTGTATTATTTTACTGAATATTTATTTCTTTTCCCAGTTCTCTACATTTCAGCTGCTTTGTTGTCATTTCAGTTCCTGAATTCTGCCATCTGTTGTAACATCTTGTACCTCTTTGTTTAGAAACTGACCTTTTGGTCAGCAGAGCCAAGTTACTCATAATTTTGTGTGTCCAGCTTGAAATGCTGCAAAGGGACTTGATGTTCAGGCAGTTCATGTTACCTGGTGGCTATAACTGCTGTGCCTTAGCCAAGGACCCAGGCTGAGGCTGGGTACCTGCAGGTGAGCATTGCAGTGCTGTTTGTGAGAGCCAGCGAGGCTCTTGGCCAGGCACCAAATGGGCATCACCAAGTGTATGAGCCCCCTGTGAGGCTCCTGGCAGGGCTCCAGCTCTCAGTAGTGTTTTGGTTTTGGTGAGTGAATCTGAAAAAGAAAACTTTGCAGAGTTCAGGGAAGAGCTACAGCAAGGATTGGCAGTCTGTAGAATGTGCTTTGCATTTAAAAATTTAGAGAAACTCAATCTAGGTATTATCCAATGAAACTAGTGAACTGTTAGGACAAGTTGTTTAGGGAGATTTCACAGAATATTCTGAGTTGGAAGGGACCCACAAGGATCATTGAGTCTAACTCTTAAGTGAATGGCCCATGAATCTATGTCACTTAGCCTTTATAGTTGAAGATTGGATGATATCCAGTGACACCCTTCTCCACAGGTTCACGTTGTCCAGCTTGCAGCATCCAACCCTGATGCTGTTACTTGTTTGTTCAAATGAGCATTATGATTCCACACAGATCAAAATACCTTTAAGTATATTATAATTTTCTACCCTGCTGAGTTCTCAGAGGCTCTTCCATGAGATCCAAGTGAGCCATTCCTCTTTGCCTGGCCTACCTGGATGTTCTCTGTCAGACCTCCACTTACTTCACATGTCATGGATGAAGATTGTCTCATGAAGTGTTGGGTTCTCCAGAGTGGAGGGCTGGAAGCTTTTCTGATAACTCTCCTTTGGGAAATCGGGGCTTGACACGGGTTTACAACATTGCCATAAGTTAGATTTGGTGACCCAAGAGTCCACAGTGAAAATTTCTGAGAAAATTAAAACCAATAATTACTTCCAGTGCAATAATGTTAGCATCAAGTGTGTCTCCATCCTTCATCTCTTTGCTGACACATGGCAAGTGTTACCTTCTATTACACACTCAGGTCAATCGTGTACTTTTTAAAGACTTGCAACCAAACTTCCTCCCAGGCCTTCCGGAGACTTCCCTGTTTCTCAAAAACGTATTAAGGATTAGCCAGAAATGTTTAAAGAGTTTCCAAACGATTCCTTTAAAATTATTAGATATACAAGTGTTCAGACTTGGTAATTTAAAAATCTTTAACAGATGCTATTTAACCTACACCTTTACTATTACATGACCTTGATTATATATTTACATCAACTACTTTGATTACAAATGTGCACCAGGAATGTTTTACTCCACAGTTATTGACATTTTTCCCCTCTCTGTTTAGTAACGGTTAATTATTGCACATAATAATCAATTATTTGAATTTATCGTATCAAAGGTGAACTTCAGAACTCTTGGTTTATTGTTTGTGAGGGTTCTGTGGGTAGTGCTCGACACAGCTGACTCTTCTTATGAGTTGTTCACACCCATCAGCTTTGGCTCATACTGATCGTCACAGATGTTTCCTTGTTTAATTTGTTGTACTTTGATTCCTGTTTTTTATAGCTGCTTTCATATCCTCTTTTAGCAGAGATGTATAAACTTCCTTGTGAAGAGAAATTTGCAGCTTTTGGGGCACCAAATGAATCGTCCTTGATCTTGGCTGGTTTTCACAGGGAATTTTCAGGTTATTTGTTCTGTTCCACACAGGTGTTATTAGGGCTGGGAGATTTACTCCTTTCAAACACACAGGAATAGCACTGTGTGGGTTTTGTAAGAAATATAACAAGGCTTGGCTGTTTCTGCATTCAGTCCACCCAGGGTTTGCCTGCTAGGGTGAGGGTCTGATGCTACACGGCCTCATCATGGCAGTGGACAAAGCACATGTCACATCCATTTCTCAGTGATCTCCCACCCTCTCCCTTTCCCTCCCCCCCCCCTTTTTCTTCTACTGGAAATGGCTGGAAGCAAAACCCAAACATTTAAACATCACAGTATCAATAAAACAGCTCCTGTTCTCTATGAATATGCCATGACATGGGGCAGGGGACTGGGACAGGACCCATCTGCCTTGGTCAGAGCCAGCGGTGCCAGAGCCAGCTTGGAACTGGTCAGTGAGGGAGTTGGTTTGTTGCTCCAACACAGTCCAGTGCCTGCAGGTGTTCGCTGAACTATCCATGTCAGCCCAAAGAAGGGATTTAGGCTGCATGGGTGTGTTGGTGCAGTGTGGAACAGGGACTCTCAGCATTACATGGTGGTACCAGGTACCCCCAGGGATGAGCAGCCTGAGCCACTGTGAGCTCAGCCCAGGGCTCGTCCTGCCTTGGGGCCACGCAGGTGCTGCAGCTGCTGGAGAGCATCCTTTGGGTTTGGTTCATCTGCACCGACCCAAAGGTCATGTGGAGTCTGTGGGTGGCTCGTGCTCCGTATGGCTGCTCCTGGGAGAGGAGAACTCGTGGGTGAGCACCGTGCTCTCTGCAAGAGTTAGAGCAATCAGAGGTAACTCAGGTCTTCTTACACTTGTGCATCTCGTCTTTATCTCCTCAGACCTACGCTTAAGTTCCCTTAAAGAAAGGACAGACCTAGGGTTTATTTTCTTTAACTTTTTTTTAAGTTTCCACTGGCACTGAGGTGAATGTGCTGACTTGTGCAGAGGGACCTGCCAGGAGGTGTCACCAGGATCATTTTGAGTCTGTCAGTCTGGACACAGACCTGCAGGCTTGTTCTTACAGAGACTGGAGACACAGACTCACTCTTTCAGGAGGTGTTATGTTTCAGAACCCCAACAACTAACATCAGCACCAGCACCACTGATTGCTGGCACTTTGCTGTGTATGATATAAAGCAGGGTCATTTCCAGCTCTTAAATATTTAAAAATTATTGAAAACCTCCTCTGTTTGCTTACTAGTCAATGTTTAGTCATAGGTAAATATTCCACATCCAAACAACAGGTTAGCCAATTGGCTGCTTTAGGGAAAGAGCTGGGATCTTGTTCGGATTTGTGACATACAGATCCAGGCAAAGGGACCTGGGATGGTAGAAGTGGCACATGTCCCATGGGATCATTCTGACGGATTTATCGCCATTGGCACAGGTGTCAGTGATGAGCTGTGGCACAAGATGGGTGAGAACCTGGCCCTCAGCTTTTCTGAGCCTCAGAGCTGGTGTGAGCGCTGAGAAAGTGCTGAAAGAGGAACAGGAAACAGATGGGAGATGAGATTTCTTAGAATGCCGCTAATTTCTGAGAGTTTCCAGCCCAGTCCCACACCTGGGAGAGGCAGGGCAGCCCCGAGCGAGCGTTGTTCTTACACAAGGAGAGAGCCAGAACAGAGAGGGACAGTGAATTCCCAGGTAACACAGTGAATACGAGAAGCATTTTTCTACTTCTCTGTGGCTTTGAAAAAAATGTAAAAACTTTAACACTCTATTTTTGTATCAGAAAGTGAGGGGTTCATCAGCCCTGGCTCCGTCCGGCACAGGGAGGAGGAGGATGGGACAGGACAGTGCTTGCTGGCTGGGCAGTAGCCCAGGGGAGGAGCAGGGACACCAGTGGAGCCACCTCTGCAGGGACACTGTTGGAGACACCCTCACTGGGACGCTGTTGGAACCACTCTCACCTCAGCAGGCAGCAAAGCCAACTACCCTCGCTCAGCCTTCCCTCCCTCCCTTTTACCGCTCTCCCGACCCGGAGGGTGCACTGAGCCCCTCCGAGGAGGAGGAGGATGTTGGGGACATCCCCCAGTGTGGCCGGGGGGCCGGGGGCACCGGGCAGCAGCTCCCCATGCTGAGCCGCCGACACGCTGCCACAGGTTCTACTCGGGCGATTGTGTTGGCAGTTTCATTTATATTTTCCTTCAGAGTGGGACTGAGCTCCTTAACCACGGAGGGAAATTTAATCTTTTTGCTGATAAGACGGTAAAATACTGCAATCCGGCTGACCTCCTGAAACCAGATCCAAACAACCGGGCTGTCCAAAAATCCGAGACACCCCTCCCCCTGCCCCGCGACTGCATTTCCCTGGTGACCTCAGGCAGCCCGTGGCCAGCCCGGATCCTTTGAACACATCCCGGAGCGGGGCGATTAGAGGCGCTTTGATTGCCCAGCTCGGCGGGTCCGGGGGCTCCCGGCCCTCCTCCGGGCTCTGCTCCGGCGGGGTTTAAGGCAAAGCTCCTTCCTCCCCCGCCAGCCCCCTTTCATTTTCGTACAGCGTATTAAACCTCAAGACGTAGTTAACACTAATCCTGATTTATTTAGGATTTATCTGCATTATTAATTCCAGTCATGTTGTGAAAAAGTACCAAGGGTTCCAGTTTGTATGTAAACTTGGGCCGTTTTGCAGAGAGGTTTATTTCAATCTTCTCCTTGAAGTGATATTTTAGCCAAAATCTCAGACTTTCCCCTTTTTAAAACACTTCAGATGGGAGCTAGCCATAATAATTTGATTTATTGTTATTTTTTCCCCAGTAAATACCCTCTTGGACTATTTTATGCATTAATCTGGATTTGATGTGGATTTAAACATTTACAATGCAAAATAATTTGGGTTAAAAATAATCCCCCTTGATAAAGCTAAAAAACCCCCCCCAACTGTCACCATCTCTGACAGCCAGACATCGGAGATCCTTGAATATGCAAATCGAGGCGAGGAGAAGCCTGAGAGCAAGAACGACCGTGGTGTCTCCTTTGATGGCCCGGTCAATCAAACATCCCAACCCATGAAGATCTGGATCTCGAGCTACTGAGGCTCAAACCTCAGCTCAGTCCTTGTGCTCAGTGTGCCTGCAGATCTCACCGCTCAGGCTGAATCTCCACCCTGTCCCCAGGCTGGGATTCTGCAGAAGGAGAATATTCCTGCGGGATCTGTGTCGCGTGGTGGGCAGCACCCACCCTAAATTTCCAATTTAGGCCTTTCACTGGGAGCAGTGCCAGGATACATTATGCCCGTTCTCTCCAAGGCCGCAGTCGTGTTGCTCCCCACCCGCCTCCTCAGAGCTATTCCCAACCAGATTGCCAGGCCTACAGGGAACAGTTTTCCAGGGTATTTACTTGTTTCCTGAATAGGCACTTGGGATACTGGCATCTCTTGATCATCTCTCTGTGCAGGAGCAACTGAACAGCTTCCTGGGAGAAAAATCCATTGGAGACTGCTGAAAAGTGGGACATACTTGTGGTGCGGAAAGTCCTTTAATCCCAAGTTGTTGGTGGTTTCTGGGGCAGCAGCACTGTCTGCTCACTGATTCCATACTCCTGCCTGCAGGGCTGTTACCGGTCCCTGTTGATGACAGGATATTGGCTAGATGGACCATTAATTTAATTTATCATCTTATAATCTCTTAACTAATGTAGAAATGGGATGTACCTGGTTCAGTTACAGTCCTTTCCCAATACAGCAGAAATCTGCCAGGAAAATTCTGTCATTACATTTTTGTAGTTGCTGCCATGGTACCTGAACCAGGGGATTTTGGCACGAAAAGGGCAGAGAAATCTACTGACTCTTCCTTGCAGTTATGTCTTGAATTAGGTGCGTGCTATGGCGTGGGACAGATCAAAACCTGTACATTTACCAAAATCCCGGTGTTTCTGTTATCCTGAATGCTGGTAACGTCTCTCACCTCCTGGTTTTGTTATTTGGAGTTTAATTTCCAACAGTGTCATGGCAAAAGGCACCACATGTAACCCAGGGTTCCTTCGCCCTCTGTCTGACAGTGGCATGCTTGTGCCAGGGCACAGGGTCCAGCCATCAGGAGTGGGGAGGTGAGGCCAGGTCACTGGGTGTTTCTGATCAGGCTGGGAAGGGCAGCCCAGACCTGTCCCCAACCAGCAACTCCCGGCTGGCACAGGGGGCTAAATCCACAGAGCTGAGGATTCATCCCAGGGGATTCATCCAGGGAAAAAGCCCAGCCAGTGCCATGCAGCTCCATGGGGCTGGTCAGGTCACTGAGCTGCCTGTCAGAGGTTCCTGACTCTCCAGCTGCTCTCAGCCACTTCCATCACCTCCCAGGCTGGCAGTTTTCCAGTAGAGCAGATACCCCTGCCCTGAGGTACACCTGGCAGCGGGAGGGGGGCATTGTCTCTTCCCTGCAGCCATTTAAGGACAATGTTGGCTCTCACTGTGCCAGCAGGCGGACCCCGGCAGTGCCCACGGCGGGTGGACACGGGGGGTTAAGGTGGTCCAGTGCAGCTCTCAGTGCAGCACTGGGCAGGGGTGTCCACCAGGCTGGTGGGCAGCTGTCCCAATGCCGGCCTGGAAGCAGGGAGTCAGCTCCAGGTTGGGAAGTGGAGGCACCAAGTAGTATTGTGCTCTCAGCAGAGAGTCGTAGATTTTGGGACGTCCCTACAGAAATCAGGAGTGTCCAGGTGACAGGTTTGGCAGAGGGTTACAACACACTGCAGTTCCAGACTCAAACATGCTGAAAGGCACTGGGGCGTGCTGGAGGGACACTGGCCCATCATTTTTCTCTGGGACAAGGTGTGTGTGTTGTGTCCATGCTTGCCAGCCTGGATGCTCCCTGTTCTGGGAACATCCCTGTTCCACAGTGGGCTTTGCTCTGGGCAGATGCAGACCCCCTGCCAAAGGACACCTCAGGGATGACCCCCCCTGGAGTCCAAAAAGTCAATCAGCTGGAAAAGGTAACCCTCCTTCAACCCAAGTTTCACCAAAACTAGGTTGTCTGACTTGAACTTCCAGTCACTTATCAGAGCTTTTCCCTGTTGAAGACTTAAAGGCCTCCCAGTCAATAAACACATTAGCTCGCTAAACATGCGGATGCCTTTTCTTCTCTGGATTAACCCTTTGGGAGCTGGGGCTTCCTTTGGATTTGTTAGGATATTGATCACAGATCATGTTTGCCTTTCAAACTCTTTTTCTGCTTTGGACTTGACAGATAGTTTCAGTGCTGCAGCCAAGCAGCAAATCCACTGTGGCCGCACGGAGAACAAGCTGTAGGAACAGCTGCTCTGGGGCAGAGACCCCTTCTAGAGCCCCAAAGGAAACCACTTACCAGGAGTCACTCATTCTCATAGGGCATCGCTAATTAAGCAAATACTGTAACGTTAAACAGTGTCAGATATAATAGATGTGTATTTTCAGTATTAGCACAAATTGTATTAAATTAAAATACACTTTAGCCTAATTTAGCTCTTCTTCCCCTATTGAACATCACAAGCCCATGCAGTAAAGTAACTGTGCATCAAATGGAAAAGGAGCCCAGCTGAGCCAGCCCCACTGCTCTGGGTAAGGACACATTAAAGGAGCTCTTAGAGAACGACTTAGAAGAAACTTTGCAAAATGGAAAGGTTATACTTTATGACCCTGCTGACCTAAATGGATGCAAAAATATCAGAATTAGTGACCTAAAAGAAAGCAGATCTGGCTTTTTTACACATGTGGTAACCTCATCCTCTCAGTTCCCAGTTGCTTGAGAATCTGGAGTAAAATGTCTCTGCTTTTGGTTAAGGCTCTTTGCTATTGCACCTCTCATGTATGGCACGGTCCTTTTTTACACACTCTTAAAAATGCAGCTGCACCTGCCTGGCTCAGAACTGGGCAAAGCAGGTGTTGAATTCCCTTAATTTGGACCATATTCACAGGTTTTTGAGCTCCTGGTAAATCTCCTCTTGGATAACTTCGCTGTTCCGCTGCAGATATTGCCTTTTCCAGCCCCTCTAATAAATTATATCGAGTCTACATGCTTTGGTTTTAAGGCTGTCTGTTAGACTTCTTAAGATCTTCTCTTTTTTCCATCTAGTTGAGGATTTCGTAGTTTTTCCTCTTTTTATACTTTTTTTGAAGAAGGATTTTTCAAAATTCCGCCGTGGACTGCATGTGAGCTGTGCCTTTCCCAGAGTGACATACAAAGATAATCCTCTCACCGTACAACATCTAACTTTATCCTCTTTCTAGGCATTAAATTTAGTAACAAAACCCCCAAGAAGGTGGTATAAAAACTCATCCAAACCTTGCCTCCAGGCTTGGTTGCCCTTATGGTTCTTTCAGCCCCTCTTTCCTCACATGATCACTCTCTTTTCATCTGTGGGCTGTTGGGTTTAGCAGCACCTCCTTGTGCACATCAGCTCAACTTCTCCAACCATCCTGAGCATGAGGAACATCATCTGACAACAAAGTGGAATGTCTCAGGCAAGGAACGCTGAAATATTATAAATGGTTCTAGAAAAATCTTGAGGTGTGACTCTGTAGTGCACGAATTGGAGCTCAGGCTGGCCGAACAGGCAATCGTTACAAATCTCTTATTTCAGTGAAACATCTGTATTTTGTGAGTTTAACATGCTGCCTCCTCCGTCCTGCCATGTTGTACAGGGATTCTTCTTAGATATGATTTGGTTCTCCAGGTTATTCCTATGGTTCTTGTTAGCCTCCATGTTTACTTTTTGATTTATTCTCATTTAGGCAGCTGAGATTTCTCTTTGTCTTCAGAATTCATGTAATGGGTTTGCATCATTTTCTGCATTGTGCACTGGGGAAATTACAAATTCAGCACACAGCCGCACTGAAACTTTCTTTAAAAGGCTCAATCGACATGTGGAGCACGATGTTATTTACCTGACAACATCCTCTGGAAATCCCTTAGTGCAATGCCAGCATTGCCATGACTGTGACTGAAAACGGTGGCGTAATCCGAGAGGGAAGGGGTCTCTCTCTTTTAATGCTCATGTCAGAGAAGAAGCTGATAAGAATCACGATTTAAAGTTTTTCTAAGGCTGGGAATAATTAACCTTCTAGTGCTGCCGCTGGTTTGCGATGTCACACGCAGGAAGCGGCGTCACTTCCCCGCTCCCGCGCGGTGGTGACAGTTCCCGGCTCATTTCAGAGGCGCGTTGAGAGGATCAGTTCACACTTCTCCATCACTGGCGCTGCATCGAGTGTGACGTGTCTCTGGTTTGCTGAGCAGGAAGAACCAGGCAGTGCACAGGGGTTACTGACCAGGCTGCTCTGTGTGAGCCTGGGTGGCCGCCTGTCCCGTCCTCCCTGTGGCCACAGCCCATGCCACTTCATCGGGAAGTGGAGTCTTACTCCTGAGGAGAGTATTTGGTTAAGAGGATTTCCTTTCTCATGCAGGGACCACAGTAGCCATGCCAATAAGGGTGGGAGCGATTATGAGAGATTGACTGGTGGAATATAATCCCTGCATGCTGCTGGTTTGATCTGGGGAAGATTGCGTTTCAAAGGTAGCGGCTCATCCTGGGCCAGGAGCGGCGTTCCACCCGTAAATAGGGCTCTAATGAGATCCGACAGCCCTGATTTCTCTGGTGATACAGTAAAACAACACGACCAATGCTGATGGTTTGGGGTCCTGACCTTTAACAAGGACTTGCGACACAGGGCAAACTGCCCAAGAGAGATGGAGGGGCAGGAGGCCAGGGGACAAGGTCGGCAGATAATGAAGTGGTCAGCATTGGATTTCTGTCACTCACGGTGGTTAAGTACAACAGTGAGGGACTTCAGTAAGAGAAACTGTGAAAGAGCACACACAGAAATCACAGAGAGCCAGGGAGCTGGGGGGTCAGTTACCTTCCGCTGCGAGCTCCAAAAGTCCCAGTGACTTTGGTAATGAAGAGGGTGAGGGCAGGAATCATGCAAAGGGAGCGAGAGAGCAGGGAGGGAGCACGATAGATTAAAGCAAATGGAGAAGAAAATCCAAGGGGACTGGCAATGTGAGCACTGCAATCCAGTGCTGAGACCCAGGGAGGGGAATGAAGCACCTGCAGCAGCAGAACAGTCTAGACCAGAGGGTGCTGATGACAGAGCCCCTGGTTTACGCAGGCAGAGTTCTGGTTGCCCCTGCTCTCCCTGGCAGCAGGGGCACTCCTGAGCATGGCCCTAGCCCTGGCCCTACTTACACCAATGGCTGTGGGCCCCACAGCCACCAGGAGCAGTGCCCGGTCATGCATCCCCCATCCCAGTTGCTTTCAGCCTCAGCCTGTCCTGGCACTGGGAACTTCTCTGGGGCCCGAGGGGTGGCTCATCTTCTTTTAAGTTCCTTTGTGCTGCTAGATCTAAATTTAGTGGGACTATTAGCTAAGAAAACTAAAATACTCAAACCATTTGGTATCAGACTGCCTGGTGCGAATGCAAAGAGCAAATGGTGAAATACAGAGGCAACTGAGACTGTTATGAAGGAGGCACTGACAGCTGATGGGGTCTGAATTAAAGATCTCTTTCCTTTTCCAGTGTCCTCCTTCAGACCTGGGTTTAATAGAAACATTTCATTACATTTTGCTAATATGTCCATCTAGGCTACAAGTGACAGAAATTAAATGCATTCGACCCAAACACAGAGGAATGTTGTTACTAAACAGCAACTCCAAAATTCAGATGACCAGAAACAAAAGTGAGAATGGGAATTCTGGACAGGTTATTCATGTCCAGTATGGATAGGATGCTGAGTAGGATGCTAAAAGCAAATAAAATGATAAGTGGTGAGTGGGAAAATACATTTTAAAACCACTTCAGACTCAGTAGCCCAGGCTAGGTCTTTTTACATGAAGAAAAAGATGATATATAGTTTTAGATTGCTGATCCCTTGGGAGGTGTTCAGACTGCAGGGCCTATAAAGGACAGAACCAGTAAATCTGATGTGTACAGGAGTCTTTCATACAGAGTGAAATAACCTTTATCTGAGCTGTAGGACTGTTAGAACAGTTGCAGAGAGCGACCTGCGTCTGCATCAGCTTTGGTCAGTGCAAGGTTTGCCCTTTCGCTGGTTGTTCTTTATTTGGGTGTTTTATTGTTGTTTTTTTCTATTGTAAATGCAACTATTGAAGCCAGGCAGCCTATGAGAGAGGTGAATTGCTTGATTCCACGGCATTGTTTTAATTTGTCTTTGGATGAATTCTCATAAGCTTTCATCAGAAAATCTCCCATTAGACGCATTCATTTAATTTAAGAACAGTTGGGAGAGGAAGGGTTGGGATGACAGATGGAGTCTGTGGGTGTCTTATAAGAGAGAGCTGAGCTTTTTGTGTTTATCTTTTTGTGGCACATAGTTACTGTTCTCCACTGCTTCCATTTTTTTAATCTGCACTTTTTTTGTACAGTATTTCTTAGAAATTTCTCCTCTTTTGTACTGGAAGTCTAATAGATTTCATTAGTTTTTCCTGTACTGTGTCAGCTTTAAAACATTCCAATGTAATGGAGTGCAGGGATGTAACCTGGTAGGAAAGCAGAATAAAACAGGCTGGATTTCAGTCCAGTTTGGAATTGCACAGTATTTAGCAGAAAACATACTGGAATATTGAACTGTTTTGTCCCCTAAACTATCCCACTGACTGTCCAGCCATGGTACACGCAGGCTGAAGGAGTTTTCCAGCTGTGCTGATGCCTTCGCTGTGTAATTAGAAGTTCATTGTCAGAAAGTGGCTTAAATCTCACAGTTAACCTTTATTTAAATTAGAATAAAAGTAAATATAAGGTTTCAGAGCACTATCTTTAAAAGCACGTGTATAAAAGCTGTGGGATTTCTGGATGTCAGTGTGTCTGTCCGTGTCTGTGGCCAGGGTAGTTTAACCTGCAACACCTGCATGACAACCACACACCCGTATGAGTGTCAGACAGGCAGTGACAGCAATGAGGACCTTGTTTTATAAACACCTGAATGATCAGCACACACAAATACCCTTGTTTTTTAAACACCTGAACTATCAGCATGTGCAAATACAGCAGAGTCCAGCTGGTGACAATATTTTGGTCATCAGGTCCCTGGGTTGTAACTTACACCTCTTTTAACAGTCCAGAAGTTGTAATGACAAACAACCTGTAAGTTGTGGTGCCTCTGCATTGGGACTGCCAGGCCCCTGTGTGGAACTAATTAAAATTTAAAAGTAAAATTAAGTCCTGTTAAAGGAAGATGGAAAACAGTGCAATGTTTGTTCAATATACGACTTGCTTTGCTCTGCAATGTAAGCAGGAGGCCATAAATAGAGGGCAGAAATTTCAAGCATTAGTCTGACTTGTTCTTGCCACGTTACACATGAATTTATTTGCATCTCTATGTGCTCTCCTGAAATTTGCATTGCACAGAACAAAGCAGGTGATATGAGAAGCAAAGTACATTCCTTAGATTTTTGTTACTTTTCCATGAAGTTTTTAACTTACTATGACCCAACCAGAATTCCAGTTTTTCCCTTACCCTTCCCAATTTCTGAATTATTGGATCATTCTTCATTCTAATGGCAAAACCTCTTTTCCAAGGCTCTGTCATCGCTTCTTCTGATTGCCACAGCGACTTCTTTTTGCTGTTACACACATTTCAGTCCATAAAAAATACACCTTAAGAGTTTTTCTTAGCATTTGATTTATCCGTTTTATCCCTTCAGATCCCGTGCTCCCCCTTCATCCCTCCTTCCTAACAAGTCAAGCTTCACGTTCACCACCTCCGTCCCTTCCACTGCCTGTTTTAGGTTCATGTTCTCACAGTCTCTCCATCAGCTCCCTCAGAGATGAACCTCTACACTTCTCTTATTATTTTGATCTCATAAAAACATCTCTGTTCTTTCTTCCGTCTGTATCATCTATATTATTGTCCATGAACTGAGCTGCAAAGCTTCTGCTTCCTCCTGTCTGCAACATGACCCAGCTGGCCCTACATGACCCAGCTTTCCTTTCCCTAAGCTGTAGCCTCCTGTGATGATCCTGGGGCTGCGTCCATCTCTGCATCACCGAGCCCAGTAAGGACCAGTGTGATGAGCTTGATTCAGCCACTGCTGGTGCTGAAAAGGCAAGAAGGGGTTTGTTTGCTCCATGAGAAAAAGCAGCATCCCACTCTGCTCCAGGATGGTTGGCGCTGTGGCACAGCTGCCTTTCCTCTTGCAATTGGCAAGGAGACATCTCAATCCAGTTCCATCTCATTCCCAGCTCCCTGGGACCACTGGCCTGCTCCTTCCCTGGTCAGTGCTGCAGCTCTGCAGGACATGCTGACCAGCTTCCAGCTGCCTCTTCCTTCCTCAGGGCACCTCTGGCTCTGTTACAGGCTCTTCTTCAGTAGATTTTCTAATATCAGTTGCCTCAGCCCTGGAAGCCGTTACCCTGTGACCCATTGTCTGCACAAGCAGACGGGAGACAGGGACATTCCTACATCTGTCTTTTCCTGCTGCCCTGATTTATTACGCTGTAAAATAATAAAACGTTAAAAAGGTTGAACCTGAACTGAAGCTATGACTATGACACTATTAATCAAACTGCTGGAGAATCACTTTACATGCGGTGCCTTAAGCACTGATCCAGTCCACTAAAGTTGGCCTGAAACATTGTCCACAGTCTGAGTACTGGGCCTGGGAAAAGCATTTCTGGATTGCTCTGTTCTGCTCCGGTGTATGACCATGCAGGGCAGGCATGCAGGGCTGGCTCATCAGGTTCTCCTGCTCCACCAGCCGTCACAGCACCTCTTATCTCAGCCGTCGATGCCACGCTCACTTGATGTCTCAGTTCCGGAGCAGAGACGCTCCAGCTGCTATCTGGGAAGGCTCTGGCCCCAAAAATATTTAGTTAGCAGCCATTCAGTTAAGTGGAATTGACTTTTTATCGGCTTCCCTCTGTACGTCTGCCACCAGCGAAGGCTGTTTCCTCCTTCCCCCTTCTCGTCCTGTCAGTCCGCTCCGCATTCCTATCGGCAGCCGTTAGCTCTGATCAATACTAACCACTGTGTAACAGCTCACGCATGGCTGCCTTGGTTTGCATCGATCAGCCCCTTCCAACAGGTACCCAGCTATTCGAGGCAGTGACTTGAGATAAACACCTACTTTTACTTCAGGCTCATTCATTCCGAGTGTTTCAAGGAGACCTGGTGCCCTTCTCCAGAGATTTGCCAAGAGCAGACTCGCAGCAACTTCTCTCCTGTTCAAGATGATTTGTGACCCATCCCACCCCTTCTGACACCCAGACTCTAAAAACAATACCATACAAGCACTTCCAAAGAACCTAACCTGGGAATGACACCTTGGATTGCTCGTGTTAGGAGAAATCAGTGGTTTTGTAATTAAGAATGTGTGCATTGATGAGCCACAGGGTGGGGATGACCAGCTGGGCATTCACGACTGCCCCGCCACAGCTCCTCACTGGAGGACCACTTCTGTCGCAGCTGGGGGTCTGGGCACTGTATCCTCATGAGCCCCATGGGGATGCAGCATCCCTGACCTTCAGCAGAGACAGCCCTGATCTGGCACTGGGCACCATCTGCAGCTCCTGCAGGGCTGGTCAGGCCATGGGCACTTACAGGAGGAGGCTTCTTGTGCCAAGGGTACTGCTGAGAAACTTCTCATACAGCAAACACTCCTCGTACAGCAACATCCTAACATGTCAGAGTCTTTTGCTGAATCTTAAAGTACCTATTTTTCAGGATGGCACCTTCAGGCCATCTGTCCTATTCGGGTGCCGTAACAGAACAGGAGATAATGGACTATGAACATGGGCAGGAGGAATCTCTGCAAAACTGACTGGCCAGCAGCAGTGTGCTAGCAGTCTTACTTGCTGCTGTCCCCAAATCTGCCAGCACAGATGTGCTCCCCCCAGGCTCCTGCCCCAGACCCCACTCACAGCGCTGGTCCTTGGGCTGCAAGAGGGGAGAGGGTCCCACAGAGACACAAGCACCTCTGCCAGAAGTGCAGCCCCAGCTCCAACCCGACAGGAAAATGCCATGGATCAGACCTGTCCAGCTTGGAAAGCCTCTGGAGAGGTTAGAGAGGCCTTTCCTGGTTGGTTTGTAGCAGTGCTGTTTCAGAAGGGCCGCAGGGCTGCCACAGCAGCTACAAACTTCCCAGTGAAATGAGTGTTTATTATTATAGGTTTGATACCATTCCCAAAAGGCCCTAATCAACAAGTAATAAGGCCTCGAGAGAGCAATTAGAAACCTGAACTTTAACTCCCTTATAACCACGGTGCAGGAAGCGACTTCTGCTCTGGTTTGGGGTTTGCAGCCTGGTATATGAGCAAGCGGGAAGTACCAAAAACCTGAAATACAGAATAACTGCAGCCAAGTATTTGAACAATGAGGTACAAGGTCCGTTTCTGTGGCAGGTCAATATGTGCCTGGCAAAAAGCATAATGGTTTGGGAGGAATCCGTGCCCAAATATGCACTATCTGTCACATCTGTGTGTTTTCAATGCTTCTTCCCAGCTTTAGGCAAGCACTGAGGGTGTTCAGTGCCTGTACACATACAGCATCTGCCCCCCTTAAAAAAAAAATTACCTCAGTTTTCCTGCTTGTGAAATAACAACAATATCTGCCTGAAGGCAACACCAGCCCTTGAGATGTGGGTTTGCTCAGAACTTGTTTTGAATACTTCGGACGGGCCACTTCAGACAGGAACTGCACATTGAGTAATTCTTGCCATAGAAAGTCATGTGGCTACTGGAAAGCAAAAAATTGCATAAGAGCCTGTCCGCGTAGCACGGCTGTGTCAGGGAGTGTTGGCCAAGAGGGCTTGTTCTCCACCACCCTGCCTGGAGCAGGGAGGGAGCACTTGACTTTCCATGGAGCTGTGGCAACGCCGGCACACACCCACAGCTGGGATCCTCCTGGTCCTTCAAACTCAGGAGGGGCATTCTTCAAAAGTGTTACTTTTCTTTTTTTTCTTCCCTAAATACTAAACATTTGAAGTCCATGCTCCAGTTCCCTCAGGAAGTTATATCAAGGCAGCAGGCACTGGCAGCAGGCACTTGGCTCAGCATGACCATGATTGGAGTTACCTGTGGCTACACATGATTCTTGCACCCACAGGTATAACCTGGTGAGGTGAGGTCCTTCTCTCTGTTAGAGGTGGAACTACACACTTTCCACTCAGACTTCCAGTGGGAGTGCTGGCAGTGCTGTGGCTGGGAGGAGGAAGGGCTACATCCCTGCCAGCTGTGATGCCTGTAAGGAGAGCAGAGCTGAGCAAGGCAGGCCCAGGAGCCTGAAGATTGAGGTGAACTTAATATATCCCTGCCTTAAGAAATTTCAGGTCTCAAAAGCTTCATTTGATGTATAACTGGAGCCAGCAGAGGGAGTGAAATGCAGGGACGCCGTAGTGTCCATGGAAAAAAGAGCTGCTGGGCTTTGATCCAGGTGCAGCTGGTTCAAACAACACGTCTCAGAACCCAAAATGTGGGTGCACAAGCTCAGCCCTGGGCCACAGGTAACACAGATATGGATTAACAAAGGCAGGTGATCACTTGTAGGAGTGAGGGGTTGTCTCCTGCATCATTATCAATGGAAAAATAAACGCTCTTGGGGCTAACACTGTACGTTTCCAGTATGAAGAAGGTATCCAGAGGAACCTCAACCTTTCAAATAATCCTTGTTCTGAGGGGTCTGAATTCTGTCCCCATGAGCAGGTTCACTTTATGTTCAGTTGTTCTGACACTGCTCACATGGTCCTGAGAGTGACCATGTAAAGTCCTGAGGAGAAGCCTAAAACCAAGTATGCTGATGTTACTCCCTTCTTCTCTTGCGCCTCTAAAATGTCCTGGTCTTGGCATTATCTTGAGCACTAAATGTTACAGACATGCTCACAAACAGCTTCTTGCTGATTTCTTAGTTAATTTCTTCAAAAATAGCAATTTTGCAAGTGGATTAGTTCTTCAGCATCCACTTAGGATTTTTTTTAGACTCATCTTTAATGCGTCTTCACAGATACAGATAGTTTTCCCTTTTGACTGAGTGGGCCATCTTTGTTCAGCGTTTGATTGGAAGAGATAGGAGGTGATCTTTATTAAACTCTTTAGTAAATGTGTGAGCTTCCTCCTGGCTGCCTCTGAAGAACTTAGAAGAGTCTTTGAATCTGTGTTTATACACCAGTTTTCAAAGAAATATTTCTTTTAGCAAAATGCAAAATTGTAACAAGTTGGTAACCTTAATAATTGCATTGAATACTGCAGAATTAGCTTAAAAGAAATTTTTCCTTCTTGAAATGAGATTACATTTGTGCCTGGATCAAGCAACTCTGCACCAGTCTTGAACTCCTTAAAGATGAAAATCAGAATAACCACTGCAATATTGAAAAGGCAAAATGAGAACAGAATGGCAATTGGCCAGTGTTTATGAATCACAGAATATGATCATGAAATCACAAGAATAACCACCAAAAGGTAAATAAATTACCCAGCCTACTACTTATTTTCATGTGCAGTTTGACACAAAAGCTGAAGCCATGAATGATTTATACCTGTTTTAACAATAATACTCATTTTCCTGAAAGATGGTCAGCACTCAGGCTGCTGTGGGCACTGTGCCAGTTATTGAAAGGTTAATGTCTCAGCAGCAATACATTAAATTATGAATTATACCAGTCCCAAAATGGAAGGTTATTAGCTTGGTATGTTTAATTAGCCCGGCTTGAACTTTGCCATCTGCAAGCACTGCCCATCACTAATGCATGGCCACGTGGGATAGGAGGGGTGGGAGTGGGACACCAGGAGCAGGTGACCTTCCCCTCCGGGTCAGCCCAGCTCACCTGCAGAGCTCAGAAACCCCGAGCAGGGCCCAGGGCTCGGCCACGTGCTCAGCTCCGATGGTCCAGCACTTCCTGCCGCACAAAGCACATGGACACACCAGGAGAACACACCTGGCTTCCTCCCCCACCCCTGGGGCCAGTTACCCGCCAGAGCATTGCAGCGATGTCTGTAACTTCTCAGGAGAGTTGCGACCTAGTAACCCCAGACCCTCCCGTGAGAGAAGGGAGATGGGTGAGGGCCCAACACGTACCTGAGCCATGGATGTGCCAGAGGTGCTTCTCCAGGGAGGGTCCGTGGTCCTGGCAGGAGTTGGAAGGAGGCTTGGGGAGAGCGGCGGCTGCGGGCCAGCGCTCGGGGATGTGGGAAGCAACAGCCTGCCGTGGTTTTATTTGCACAGCATCTCCTGCCAATAACTGCACAAGGCTACAATATTTAGCTTTTCAGTAAATATTTAAATTTTACTTCTTTGCTTATTTATTTTTTTTAAAGAATAAACAGTAAATTCTGTTGATTTTTTATTAGTTAAGATGACATGATGCTTTGGAAACATGATGCACTAAGTATTGCCATAAGTGATTACTCCCCATGACTGCGAGGGTGCTCCTGGGGGGCCATGTGCTAAAACCTGAGTCGGAACCATGCCCTGGAAAGTACAAACAAGGGGCAAGAACCAAAGTTGTAAGGGGCCAAACACAGACATATTTTTAATTTTTCTTTTTGTAGATAGTATAACTTTGCCAAGGAGGAAAGGAATTTGGGCAGACTTAATATCCAGCCTGTGCAGCTTCCACGAGCTGGACACTGAAATGAAGAGAGAGTTTATTCATTCCCATCTCGACTCAGCCCACCAGAATTAAAAGGCATTTTAACCTGCGAGGGAGATTGGGTCAGATACTTCCCAACCTGCCTATACAGAGAAGGCTGTTTGGTTCCTCTGGCTACCAAGTCTCCCCATTTCTGTGTTGGATGTGAAGAGTAAAGAAAGAGTCTGGCAGAAATCAGGAGGCATCTAAGCATCAGAGACAG
Organism: Manacus vitellinus; assembly: GCF_001715985.3. Taxonomy (NCBI): domain Eukaryota; kingdom Metazoa; phylum Chordata; class Aves; order Passeriformes; family Pipridae; genus Manacus; species Manacus vitellinus. The sequence goes on from NW_021938838.1 coordinate 9,133,858, forward strand.
CACCAGGTAGAGACTCAATTCCTTTTTCCTGATATTCTTACAGTTTGCAGTATATACATTATTTCTTCTCCTGCCCTTGAGCTTTTGCTGATTCCCTCTTCTCCATGTCGGTAAAACCTCTGTACTTGTAGTTCTGGAGCAGGTGGCATGGTTGGAATATCGGAGCAATACGTATTAGAGTGAAACCTACAGACAGAAATAGAAAGCAGATGGAAGATGAATTGATCAGGGGAAAGGCAGAGGATGGAGGGGATAAAGTAAAGGCAGAGAGAGACACGAGTAATACCTTGCCTGTGTGCTATGGTAATTTATTATTTTTATATGGTGCCCAGGGTGTACAGTATCTGTTTTACTGAACAAATAGAAAAAAGAGTTCTCAGCCCCAAACAGCCAACATATTAATTTACTGTGTGACAGCCTAACGAAACGAGCAGCCAGGCCAGTGTGACAAGGAATAATTTAGTGCTTGTGGAGTATGAGTAACTTTACTATTGGTATCCTTGCCATGTGTATGGCATCCGATGGATGTCTCTTGGGTTTGTAATAACTTACTGTGGAAGAAAAGTTTCCCTTTCAGTGGAAATCTGAGTGCGGGGGTGTCTGAGGGCATGGGCCAGGCTTGTACCTGGAGGAGCGAAGAGGCTGCCAGATCAGTACACTGGGAGGGAAGGAGTGAGGACCTGACCCCCAGCCTGGAATGGGGGGAGCACCACAAACCCCTGACCGGGGGTGTGGGGATGTGTGCAGTGGGCCCAGACACGGGGAGAGCAAAGGAAAGGACTCAGGAGGGAAAGCTGGAGTGTTTGCTCTGAGCCATCTCAAGCTGGAGTTTCTAAGGAGCCATCCAGCCGGGGCAGCAAGGAGGTGACCTGAACCAACACGCTCCAATGGGAGAGGTTCCAGTGCAAACCTGCCGTGACCGCAGAACCGGGGAAGCAAGAGCAGAGTTGTTTTCCAACACAGTTATTGCCACTTCAATTGCAGTTTTATTCCAAAAGCAAATTCCAAAGTTTTATGTCCATAAAGGTTTTGACATAAACAAGAAAGAAGTCAGGAAAGTGGTATGTACTGTGTAAACACTCCCACTTTATAATTAATGCTGGAGATCGGGGAGCAGGAATGGCTGTGCATGTGTGGTCATTCAGATTTACTGTTGCTCTGATTAAAACCTAGTTGGGCAATAATTTTATGCCCAGGTAGGGGCAGGAGGAGAGCAGGATGCCCCCAAGCAACCCATAAATAGTGTGGTGAAGACAAAGTGTTTATTACTTAGCTTCACAAAGGCTCCATAAGTGCTCTCCCAGGGTACCTATACTCATACCCCAGATGCCAATTCTGCAAATTAGCATTATTTCTCAAAATCCCGTGTAAACAGAAGTCATTTAAATACTTGATTTCATCAGACGGAGTCACCCATAGAAACACCAGTCTCTTTCTCTCCCTTTTGTGGGTGAGCAGAGGTTTTCCCTGCCTGGGTGTTCATTTCTCTTGGAATACTTTTACTGATGGCAAAGTCTGGCAGGGTCTGGGATCCATAGAGAACACATTCTGCAGGATTCTGTCCCATGTCAGTGCCCCATGCTGGTGTGAAAGCAACTGTGGGGCATAAACTTTCCTGTTTATCACTGAAGTGTACTATTTTGAATCTTCTGTTAGCAGTTTAAATTACTATGCCAAAAGTGGTTTCATAGCTGAGATGCACAGGGAATTACAGGGATTTGAGATCTTGTCAAAAGAGCATTGGGTTGTCCCTTTTTTGTAATGAGAGATGCCAACAGTGAGTTCAGCTCAGGCTTTGCTGATGGACTCTTGTTTTGTCATTGGGTGTCCTGCCACTAGCAAGATGTTCAAATTTTAGAAACTCGCAAAATTTTTTTAATCCATTTTTGTATGAGATTTCATGTAGAAACAGGTACCTTAGCTAACAGGGTAACAGTAAAAACAGAGTGAGAAAAACCCATAAAATCACTTTTACATGACAAAATAATTTCCCTAGATATAATATTACATATCAAAAGGTGAATATTTCAGGATTTTCCAGTGTTGCATTTTAAGGATGCCTGTCTCTCCTGCTCAGAGGCATAAACATTTAATATTGAATTTTGCAGGACACTGGACTTTAACATCCTTATGGTAGATAAGTTGCCACTGACCAGGAGGACAGCACAAGGAGGTGTTGTATTTGCTGGGAGGGAGAAAGCACTTTTCTAGCAGTTAATTTCTTTTTTAATCATATTGTTTGGACCTGCTGATGTTTTGAATTGTGAGAGTTAATTCCAGAGAAATAGGGAAGGAAAAAAAGGGCAGGTGATGGTGATCAGTGGGGCACTGTGAAAGGACATGGTTTCATGGTGTTCTGGAAACACACCAGGAGGAATTACACCAATATCCGATCTCACATGCTCTGCTCCATCACAGCGAGTCAGTATTGTACCCATTGTACAGGCTGGGAAAATAGGGCAAAAAGTGGGGAGAGTGAGCTCTTAAGTCCATTTCTGGTAACTTCCAGCGTACCCCATGTCCCGCTTGGGCTGGTCCTTCAGCACAGACAGTGAGTCTGTGGCAGAGCTAGCAACAGAATCCAGGCCCCTGTTCCAACTCCCAGATCCTCGAGAGTATTTTTAGGCACTTAATGCCATTAATTTTATACTCTTTTTGGCCAAGGATCTTAGAAACAAGATCATGCTTCCTCCTGAAATAATTTTTGAAATCCTACTTGTGCACTCTTGAACAGCTTTTTTTCAGGGATCGTGTACAGTTTAACCCTATTTAGGAAAAAATGGGCTTAAAAATTAGTTTTGGGAAGAGTTTTGCATGGACCCTGCTTTTGTGCAGCCTCAAAGTGTGAATAAGGATGGAGAGGGAACGGTGCAGAGTCTTTGTGTTCTGCAGGGCATACGGTACCTGTCTGTGAGGGGCTTTGGCAGCGGCCGGGGAGGGCTTGGGCAGCTCACGCTGGCGTGTTAAAACTGACTGAGGAGGTGGAAAAAAATTTCTACGTCTACAGGTTTCTCCCCACAATCATATTTTTCATTGTGCTAACTCAGCAAACCCAGTTAAGTCCTGCTCCTGCATCCTATCTATTATTAATTAATTGATTTCCTATAAGCTCATTATTTAGTTCACTGTGAGTCCGTCGCAGTGTGCTCGGCTCTGCAGACAGCGGAGCAGTTCCTGTCACAAGGCACCAACACATCGAAAAGGCGGGTCAGGGGAGGTTGAGATTGGACATTGAGGAAGTGTTGGACAAAGCTCTCAGGCACATGGTGGGATTCTTGAGATTGTCCTGTACAGGGCCAGGAGTTGGACTTGATATTCCTTGTTGGTCCCTTCCAACTCAGGATATTCTACGATTCAGTGATTAGGGAAAACTTCTTCATTGAATGGGTTGTCAGGCACTGGCACAGGCTGCCCAGGGCAGTGGTGGAGTCATCAGCCCTGGCAGAATTTAACAGACATGTGGATGTGGCACTTGGGGACATGGGTTAGTGGTGGCTTCGGCAGTGCTGGTGGAATGGCTGGACTCGATCTTAGAGGGCTTTTCCAACCCAAATGACTCTGATTCTACAAGGTGAGAGAGCAGCTCCCCCATGGCACAGCCACTCTTCGGTGAGCAGATGAGGAGAGTGTTTTTCAGTGACTCCTCTGTTGCTACTGCAGGAATGGGTGGTCTAGAGGGGGATTTGGGGGACTGGTCACAGGGGCCACCACCATGGGGGACAGGGACCCTGTGTGGGAGGAGTGCAGCCACTCCAGGGTGAGCATGGTTAGAAGGGTCTCTGTGTGGTGGTGCTGCAGCAGGCACGGGTCTGCTCCAGGTGTTGCGGGGCTCCTCTCCCTTGCTCAGTCAGGCTGGGGTGGTAAACGTGCTTATTGCAGCGCTAATGTCCTGCAAGTGGGATCCCACCTCCAGGTATATTAGAGTAATGAGTTCACACCTAACTAATGGAGACTTAATAGAGTTACTAATAGGCTGCCTTTTCCCCCCACGGTTTATGACCCCGCGGCCGGGGCTGTCAGGGGAGGGAGAGGTGAGAGACTGTGTCAGCCCCAGCTCGGCCTCCGGCCCCCGGCCTGCGCCTGGCCCAGCAGCATTTCCAGGGACATCGTCTCTCCACCTTTCTGCAAGGAAAAATAAACAGTTTGGGGCTCCTGTGTCTTTATTAAACATTTCCTTTAAGCTGCATACTTTGGCTCCCTGCCCAAATGCACGAAGAAAGCGTCCACAGAGCAGCTCTGCCACGGGCGGCTGGGGTGAGCAACCCCCGGAGGGGCGAGCACCTGCGCCGCTGGCTGTGGCCACCGTGTGCCCAGGGCCACGGGCCACCCGGGCCTGCCAGAGAGCCCGATGTGACCAGCCAGGCTCGAGCACCGCTAGCGCCCGAGAGCGGCCCTGGGGAGGAGAGTGCAGGCAGTGAGGAGCGGGCAGCATGGTGGCCCCCGAGCATCGGGCTGCGACGCGGGAGCCAGGTGGGTGGGCAGGCGGCAGCGCCGTGGCACCGTGTGTGCCCAGGGCCATGGGTGAGGGGGCCGAGCTGCGGATGGCAGGGGCAGGGGCTGCCGGGCGGGGAGGGCAGAACAGCCGCGGGGCTGAGCCTGGGCACCGTAGGCGTGTGCTGCACCCAGCGTGGGCACAGGGTGAAAAGGGGCAGTGTCGTCACGGTGTGCGGCCACCATTCCCGCGACGGGGCCACCATCCCCATGCAGGGCCACCACCCCCGTGACGGTGCCACCATCCGCCTCGGGGGGTCCGGGCCGGGCGGAGCGACAGGTCTGTTCGTCTAGCCCCGGAGCTGCGGCCCGCGGACGAGCGGCGGCGGAGGGGCGGTAGGTTGGGCGCCGGCGGATGAGCAGCGCTGCCTCCGGCGGGACGTTCCAGGCCCTAAACAGCCGGGAACAGGCGGCGGGGCGGGCCGGGCCGGACGAGCCGCCCGTACCGCTTTCGCGCCCGGGCCGCCGCGCCACTGCCCCGGGCCCGGCGGTGGCGCAAGGGCCGGGAGCTGCCCTTGTCACCGGGGGGCTCCCGGGCGTGGACAGCGCCCGGCAGAGCCCGGGGAGCACAGGGTGCTCCCCGGCCAAGGGACCCCACCGCTTCCGAGACTGGGACAAGGCCAGAGCCGGGCGCTGGTGGCCGTCACAGGAGCTCATGCAGCATCCTCAGCAGCTGAGCCCCCCAGCTCGGCAGAGGCCAAGAATATCCTTAGTTTGCTGTTCCTTCATTCACCAGAAGTGTGGCTTCTCTGTGACGCCGTCGGAGCAGCCCAGCAGTTAAATTAGTAACTCCAATGAAACCTATCAGTGCTGCTTTGAGATGAGGTTTCTAAATCCCCAGTCATCCCAAACAGGGTGTGGATAGAGCCACCCTGGAGCTTGGCCCTTCGGTCCCCTCCCTCAGCATCCATCTCGACAGAAGGGATGCACAGCTCTGTGCAAGCTCTGCCCAGGAACGGGCAGATGCCCAGCATCTGGATCTTCCCCAGACAGGACAGGGTATTTTTTTCAGACATTGTCCTGTGTAATACTGTGCATCATCTCTATGTCTGTCCTGTCTGGAACAGCCAAGAGGAACTGCAAGGAGCTGAGGAAAACCCCCTGAGAGGCATTGCTGATGGCCAGGTGCCTGCTTCTCTCTGCTCAGCACTCCACTTTCCCCCCAGAAAACAAAGCTGCCGTCATATGAGTGCCCATAAAACGCAAGGCATCCTGAGTGCAGAGATTAGTGGTAATTTTACAAGGACTCAAATAACGCTGGTCTGCAGGGTGCAGCACTGCCTTGAAAGGGAACAGCAGACATTTCCCCTGGAAGCAAGTTTCCTCTTTAGAGCAGTTTACGGCCAAGGTGCAGTGTCAGATTGTGGCACAAATACACTGTCAGCCTTTGGGTTGGAAGACGGACATTTGATACCTCTTTCTGCTGCTGAAACGCGCTGCTCAGACCCGACTCCCAGCTCGGTTATTTTTTGAAGCATTATGTAATTGGATTGCATGGTCAGTAGTGCTTTCTTAACAAGCCTTTCAGCAAACCCTCTGCCTGCCACAGCCAATCCTCAACCCTTACATGCACGCTTACTCACGCAGGCTCAATCTGGAGTAAACTCGCTGCTAAATACAGTTAGAAAACAGACAAAACCAGGCTGGGAATAGATCATCCACTCCCTGCGCTACGTGAGCCGTGGTTTAGCCAAGCTCTGGGTGCTGTCGGCGTCTCCCGGCCAAGGGGTCACCACTCCCTCCTCTGCCGTGCCTCTCCCTACTGGGGTAAAAAACCTGCTTTTTGGAGTATGGATGAGCAACTGAACCCAGGGCTGGTACTGCTGTCCCCGTCTGCTCTTGCCCTGCCGTGACAGCCTTGAGCTTTGGGGACCAGCTTTGGGAAACCTCTCTGACGGCACTCAGGCCCAGAGCGACATCTAGGCCTTTATGCCAGGTTTCGGTGTAAGCTGAAGGGCTGAATGAGGAACCGAGGCTCCAGACACATCCCCGGGCCAGGCTGGGCAGCATTCCCACAGCAGGGCCTGGCCGGCTCGGCCCTTCTTGGTGTTTTCCAGGATCGTCCCTCTCCTCTGGCCGCTGTCAGCCCGCAGGTTATGGCTCTGCTGACTCATAGCTTCCTGTTTGTGATTGCTGACTGGTGGCAGCAGTTGCAGAAGCAATAAGACATATTAAAAAGTGTGAACTTCCACTGGGACCAGGAGATACAATTAGGGCCGTGCCAAGAAATACACTGCAGCAAGCTGCTGTTGAAAGGGATGCGGAGCACTGCAGCCCCCTGGTCCCTTGCTGCAGGAAGTAGGAAAATGAACATCACTGGCCTTTTATCATCTCTGAACCCAAATAAAAATTGTGTTTGACTTCTGAAGCTCACTCTGGCTCTTTTCCATGCTCCTCCTCAAAGCCTTTGATCCAGCCTTCCTGTCTGGGTCTCCTCTACCTGCTGCTGCTGAGACGTAGGGATCCATGTTCTGTGCTTTCACCTAAGACTGATTTCCACGAAAAGCCTGCATGAGCCTGTGTAAAGGGGCTGCTTTAGAAGGCGTGCACAATGTAATGTTATTTCCATTCTTTTTTAATGGGAAATATCTCTGGGGAGAAGCATGAAAGTATATGGAGAAGGTGCTCTTTGATCATTAAGATCTAAATGTAGCATCCAAACTGCGTGTCTGTTTCTTCATATTATGCTGAAATTCATCATAAAATGCTGATCCTGGGTGGGCATTTTCCTGTTTCTCCTTCCTCGACTTGAGCATTTGGAAGCATTACCACCAGTTTCATCTCCAGCCCTAGTGAGGATTGCCTCCAAAATTCTCTCTCCATCCTGTTGTTACTATATATGTATATATATATATATATATATCAGCCTTTCAATTTGTTTTTCAGTTCTATTTTTAGCATTATTGTCAAAATGTACATTCTGGTTATTCAGCTGAGGACAGGAGGTGGAGGATGGCATTCTATGGACTGTGTGTCACTGGAGGATGGAGCATGTGCTGAGGCTGGTTTTTGATGGATTGAAGCTACAGTAGTATGCAGCTAAGAAAAAAACCTTCACTTTCATACTGCCATTGGACTGCCTTTTTTTTTTTTAACCCTGTGACAGCCACAAGGCTGAGAACTGGCACAGAGAACACAAATTAAGGGAGGAAAAAAACCCACCCCAGAACCTTAGTTATTTCAACAAATACCAAAAGTGGATTGAGAGTGGATGAAGAGGAGGAGGAGGCAATAGTGAACACACAACACGGTTCAAGCTGGCAAGGAGCCCTTTCTTGAAGAATGTAAGTTTAACCTTTAGCATTCAAGTGTCTGGGCTTAAGTATCATTATGAGCAATACTTTCCTCCAGCACAGCCTCTCCTGCCTGGAGGAGGGTTCTGTGCAACCTCATCCATTTTCCCCTTTCCTGAGTATAAAGGACTTGGCTGCATATGCTCAGCCAAGTCCCTTCTGGTGGCAAAGCCTCTGGGCACAGTGCGGGTGGCCCTGGACAGGCCCAGGTGAGGGTCTGCCCTGGTCAAGGGGACTGTGGAGGCTCTGCCATGGCTCTGGCCTGATGGAAGCATGTGCTTTGGGGTTCACTGGCTGAATTGAGGTTATAGATTTTGTGCCCTGGACTCACAAGTGGTGCTGGCTGGAGTGCGGGGTCCCTGCCAGGGTGCTGCCTACAGCCAGCCTGTGCCAGGCCTCAGGCTGCCCAGCTCGGGCACAGCTGCAGCGGGTACCTTCCACTTGTTGTGGCCACAGGAGGAAAGGGGATCTGCTGGCAAATTGCTTTTGGGAGAACTGAACTGAAATGAGGAGGGGGGAGGGATGGGCCTGGTGTTGTCGTCGTTGTCATCACCCCCCAGTGCTAACCTCACCTTTTGATGGAGGCACATAGAAAAAATTAGAGAGACAGCAGCAGACAAACATCAGACCTGGCTGTGGACAGGCTGGATGTGCCCCCCCCCCAAATCATCTCCAGCTGTAAAACACTTCAGGGCTGATACAAACCACACGCAGCCCAGCCATAACCCAATCTGCAAAGCTGCATTCCAATAAAAAATGCAGCATGGACCTAAAAGAAACAGTGCCCAGGATTCCTGCTGGGCTGGGTGCTGGGATAGGGGTGACCCCTCAGCCCCAGCTGGGGGCTGCTGTGGGCAGGGGGACAGTGGAGCCTCCCTAGCTCCCGCCACAGCTCCCAGCACAGCCCTCCCAGGGCACAAATCAAAGCAGCTGTGGTGCTGGCCGGGAGGGCCGGGGGCAGCCGTGGGGTGCGTCGCGCTGCAATCACAGCCGGGCCCCCTGTTCCAATGAGCACAGCTCGCGTCGCCGCAAATGTCAGATGTGCTTATGTTAAATACAGGTAATATCGTGGCGTGTGGCTGAGAGCGTGATTCCTGCAGATACCTTGTCTGATGAATTTTGCATCTCATGTTTGTGATTTTTCCATGCGAAGAAGTACAGGTTTAGAGGAATAAGAGCAGATATTTACAAAGAGATAACGATGAACTGTTTGATTAACTGCAGCAAAGATGCTATGTCAGATCCGATTGCTCACTGGTTACAACTCAGGGTTGGGGAACGTAGTTACTATATAGTAAGTACAGCTGGTGCTGGTGCTTAACTTAGTGAATAATTTGATGCAGGCTTTCCTGCAAATCTGCAGCCTTATTCTGAAATAAGTCGGAGGGGAAGAAGGCGGATGGACTGTTTTCCAAGGAGCGCTTGGTACCTGGTTTGTGCTGAGATGAGAGGTTTGCTATGCTGTCACTGCTCCTGGCCCACAGTGGGGAGTGAGCACAGGATGTGCCAGCCCGGGACCGGGGTCCCTGCACTATCGGCTCTGCCTGACAGACCCAGACTTGCACCCAAAACAAGCTAGGTTGTCTTAGTCTCCCTGCTGACACACTTTGAATGCTGTGGAATCAGAATGTAATCCAGAATTCCTCTCAGTGCTGAAAACATTTTTTTTCTTTCTAATTCTGTGGGAACTGTAATTTTATTTTGTAACTTATTTCCCTCTTTTTTTCCCTTTAAGATGGTTCTCAAACATTTATTGTGGGATTTTTCATTTAAAATAGTTTTCTAGGGAAATTGCTGTGACAGTGATTTAATTGTTTAATTAAAATCTGACATTGATGACAACATAAATACAATAGGCATGAGGTGATACAGGCATTAAACAAGTGCAATTGTGGAATACATCCATAGAGTACTCCAAGCACAGGGAGCAGCTCACAAAGAAATGATGTTCAATATTTATCAGGTTAGTGACTCCTAATTAAATGCCAAGACTTTTTTCTTCATTTCTCTCAAAAAGCCAAGAAACATATAGATGTATTCCAAGTGTTTATTTCCATGGCAAACACATCCACTCCTCTTGTGTTATGGCCTGCAAAACAAGCAAATGCACATTACAAGCCTGCTGGCTGACTAAGGAGTGTTTACTCAGCCTGGCTGCAGCAGCCTCACCAGAGGTTTGGGGACAGCTGGAATAGCCCACAGAGGTCCCGTCAATCCCACTGCCTAGAGCACAATGTCTTTTAATAATCAGGTAAACCCTCAGAAATAAATTGAAGACAAAAGAACAAACGTCCCTTTGAACATCCCCTCCAGCCCAAACCTCCCCAAATCCTACAGCATTTCTTCTAGAGAAATGCACTCCCCCCTCCAGCATCCCCACTCGTGTCAGCAATAAGGGTGGCAGCCCCAGCATTAACCAAGGGGAACGTGCCGCCAGAAGAAATTCCTGCTGTCTGGCCAGAATTGCTCAGCAATGTGGCTCTTCAGCCCTGCTGCATTTCTGCATCCCAACAATGACCACGCTGCTGTTGGAATATCCCTTTCCATGCCTCTTGCTGGGCGTCTCTAAATGGTATCAGCTCACTCCTGCAGCTCGGCCAGCCCTGTGCAATCCGTCACCGCCGATCGCCTGCCCTTTCCCCTTTCCAAACCTGGAATAAACGCATCTGCTCCGGCTTGATTCCCCTCAGTCTTCCCCCCGTCTCCTGCTCAACTCCACACAAACAAACTTTCCAAAGGAAAAGCTAGCTTACCTGGCCAGTGCTTTGGGCATAAAGTCATACAAACTGATCAAGGCAGACATCCCAACTCCAGCACAGGGATTTGATTGCAAATTTCCATTGCAAAGGAGCAGAGGGAACTGGAAATCTGACAAATGCCTTCAAATTGACCTGTGTTTCCACAATGCACGCTGTGTTTAAAATGAATGGCAGACTTTATCATTTGGAGCTCCTTCAAGGACTCTGGCCTTCCATGCTTTGTTCTGATTCTTCAGACACATTTCCAAGAAGCACAGAGCTGTGGAAGTGGATGATATTACGGAGATTTTTTCTAAGCTAGATCTCCCCTCTACCACCAATAATTTTTAAAGCCTGAATTTAAAAAGATAGCCTGGAAATTTATTTTTTTTTTACTATCCCCATACATCAGCCCCTTGTGCACCGTCGGCCTCCGGCATCGCAAAGCCTTGGCCCGGTCCCCCCGTGCCAGGTGGCGAGCAAGGGAATAAGCTTATGGCTCCCTAAAAATTCGCCCGAGTCAAGTGCTGTCACCACGGCCCCATGCAAATTTGACCCACCCCAGCCTCAGGGAGCTGCTCCCGAGCCCCCTGGCAGCCAGGTCGTGTCTCCAGGGGAGAACCCAGGAAACTGGAGCTGCTCACCCCTGTTTTACATGTCAGAGATAACAACCATCTTTGCCGAGAGTCCTGTCCAGAAAGCCATACGCGCTGCCTCAGAAAAACATTTTGCTTCAAAGTTGTTCCTCTTAATTTGTATACATTTCTACAAATAATAACTTTAAAGCACCGCTATTCGTTCCATCTGTTCAAAATAACAGAAATTAAACTACAATTCTGTGCGCAAAAACATCAGATATACCATGAGACAAAAAAACGGGTTGATCAAATAATTCAGCTGTGTCTTTAACAAGTTTCCTATGGGAAAAATCAGTCTTACTTTCCCTGCAGATCTGATACTGAGAGCTTCTTTCTGCTAAGCACATTAAAAGCTATTTGAACCCAAAATCCCATCTATGCGTGTGCAGAGATACACGTATAGAAACAAGAGGCACCCGCACTATTGCAGATGAGGCTGTATCAAGATTTCTAATTAAAGCAAGGGAAGCCCCTTCTTATATTTTAGCAACCAGATTGTCTTTTTGCCTAGAACAAAGAAATCTTATGGAAAGCAAAATTTTCTAGAGAAGACACGCATGCACATACATGTAATCATACCTAACAATTTCTGTACGAATTATCCCTTAATTCCTTGGCTGCATTTCGGTATTTGCGTAGTGGTTTTATCCGCTGGTCCTGCGGCCGTCACTTGCTCCTTCCCTTCTTTTCACACACAGCCTCCCCTCACCACCTCTTTTTGCACCTTGGAAAACTGGGAACTCTCCCATTCCCCAGCCTCCAGACGGCTGCATCCAGGACGAGGGGCAAATCTCTGCCATCCGCTCATCTGGCTGTTTCCCTTCCCAGCTTCAGCTCCTGCCTTGCCAGGAGTGGAGGGAAGATGTCCTAGGACTTGACCCCAGGGCAGAGCCTGCTCGGGCTGGACCAGCTCCCAGGAGGGCGGGGGGCCGCAGGGCGCGCGCCCCTCTTCCCGCTTAACCTCTCCGCTCCCCTGAGCTGGCGCCTGCTGCCCTCCTCCCTCCCGGGGCAGTCGGGCTCACCCCGGGAGCGTGACGGGGAATGCCGGAGCAGCGAGGGGCTGTCGCAGGAGGGCTCCGCGCAGCGCGGCCAGAGGAGCAGCAGGATCGCCGAGCAGGGGGATGTTTGGTTTGTGTTAACTACCCAGACAGATGCACTCCGGCATGTTTGCCTTTATGGGATCCATATGTTGTCATGGGAAATTAGAGGACAGCAGCACACAGCCAGAATTCACGATGCAAGCACAGAGACAACATCCATGGCTCCAGCCCGCGCCCGCACACGTCCCTGCAGAGGTGCCTATTTCTGGAGCATCCACAGTTGCTCCTTTGCTCCCCAACTTCCCCACACGTTTCCTTTTGCTTTGCTCTGCAAAAAATGTGGCCGCAGGCAGCACCCACTCGCAGCCTGGGCCACTGGATCCACAGCCTCTGGAGAAAAGAGGCACTTCTAAGTTATCCCAAGTGCTAAAGACAAGGGTTACTTTATTCTCACCTCAACTTCATCCTCAACCCACACTTGGTTCATGTTCAGCAAACAGTTACAAATTACACGCACCTTCTCAGACAGCGCACTGAGCAGCCCTGAAAAATTCCGCTTCCCCCAGGGCTCCGTGGTTTGGGGGTTAGTTGGTTTTTCTTTTTTTTTTTTTTTTTTTTTTTTTTTTTTTTTTTTTGCTTGGCATTGTTTTTGTTAGGGTTTGGTTTCAGGAGTTTTTTGTTGTTTTATTTTGTTTTTTTAAGGGCAAGTACATTAACAATTATTCTTCCATAAAGCCAGCTAGACATATATCGAGCAGGGACTGACAGATTTTTAAGGGCAGCTTTTAAAGGCAAGCTGGTCTCGTACTGGAGTCAATCCAACCGCCAGGACTCACACACAGCACACCGGGATCACCAGGTACAACATCCACAGAACTGTGGCACCTATCAAACCCTAAGTCTTAAAACCTGTGACTATCTCTCAAATGCAAGACACTTCCCTCAATGCATCAACAGTACAGTCAAATTCCTAATCACCCATCCTCTTCCTTCACTCCCATCCCACTTAAAGGGACTTGTCAAAATTCCAAATGACAACCCCCACATTAAGAAATAGGGATAGCTCAAGACATTTCATTAAAATATTTACTAACAAACATGCAGTTTATTACCTTGCAGTATAAAATACATCTACATTATGGTTCTCCCAAATGGAAAAACTGACCGCAACTGCATTCCTTGTTCAGAGCTATGAAACAAACCCGGAAGTTAATTATTTATGTTATTATGAAAATAAAGAAAAAAAATTTTAAAAAAATGAAGAAAAAAAGAAAAAGCTTCTTTAGATTTTCAAGACAGATGATTTAATTCAGCTGCATTTCTGCTAGTAATAAAATAGCCTCATCCAGAAAGATGAAAAAAACATAATCCTGAAGCCTGGATAGAGGCTTGTTACTGGTTCACCTCCTCCTAAAATTCAAATTCTACGTTCCCAGCAATCATCTACATTTTTTGCTAGAGCTAGAATGGGGAGGGAAAAGCTGCTGGAAATAAAAATTTTAAATAATAATCGCAGATGGACCCGAATGGAAAGTGAAAAGCATTACCGTAAGGCTAGAAAAATATTTATTTAATCAAAGCAGAGGTTCTGGTGGGACTGGAGGAATGCTGCATCCTTTCCTAAAAAAAAAAAAAAAAAAAAAAAAAAAAAAAAAAAAGAAAAAAAAAAAAAAAAAAAAAAAAAGAAAAAAGGGGAAAAAAGAGGAGGGGGTGGGGGGAGAAAAGAGAAAGCAAGAAAGAAAAAAGGCAGAGGCACAGCCGCCTCCTGGAGTTCCCCATTGTCCGGGGCTATAGAGAGCCCCAGAATGGCATTAAACTCACAAAAGGCACATTGTGCGGGGGACAAAAAAAGCCCCTTCTTCTACAATAACTTTTAGCTTCTTATTTTTAGAAAATGACAAAGCTGTTGCCAGCGATGGCTGGTGAAACCTGTAGCCCGGCTCCCAGCGCGGCTGGCCGCGGCCGCATTG